>NW_021604683.1:989856-992547 GCF_004785775.1 Grammomys surdaster | reverse complement strand
ACACATGCACACACACATGCATGCACGCATGCACACGCACATGTACACACACAAACTCACACACGTGCACATACCATACATACAATCACAAACCTCACAAGATGAACCAAGACCTGAGGGTGTAGACTCAGGACACGCGCAAAAGGTCCAGAGCAGGGGACACATCTGTGGAGCTGATGGCCAGTCCCACAGGGAACAGCAGAAATGCAGCTTTAGTAAGCTGTCACTCAGGCTGGGGTGAAGCTTACTGGTGATACAGTTGCCCAAGAGTCTCCCATGCTCCTGAGGGTAATCACTCACTCACATTGTTCCTGTAAGGACTCCAGTAAGTTCATAGGTTCACTGAGCTGGCCTTGGTTGGATTCTATGTTGCTGCCTCTTTAACTAAGGTGAAAGCATCTCTGTGGGTATCCTGGGAACGTTACTAGGATACCCATATCAACGAAAGCTCATTCAAGTATATTCACATTCCATATCATCGGTAATGGCTGGGACACTGACACTGTAGAATTTGGGTACAGTCTCCAAAGAGAAAACCCAGAATTCAAAGTGTTCAGATCTTTCCAAGTGCAAACACATGGGAAGCCAGACTCTCTGCACATTCTTCAACTGAACAGCATTCACAACTGATTAAACACAAATGCAGAGAGGAGAACCCAGCTGTCTCCCACGAAGCCAGACACTCTAACGACTCGACAAAGCACCAAACGGCACTGCTCCTCTCGTTACGCAGAATCTGAAAAGTACGGTTATTTTGAGTAAATTTCTGTTATTCATATTTGTATGTGATGGGGTTATTGTTCTCTTTAGTGAATTAAACATTGTTAAGATTTGTCCACTTTTACTTCTAACATGTTATCAGTAAATACAACTCATACAGCCAGAGTCTGTAGGATATGAACTGAAGTCATGAGTCCCATCTACCAGGTCACCACCAAGTGACCAAGTGTGACCACAGAGTAGCACATTCAGATTTTTTTTTTTTTTGGAGACAGGGTTTCTCTGTGTAGTCCTGGCTGGTTTGGAACTCAGAGAGATCTACCTGCCTCTGCCTCCCAAGTGTTGGAACTAAAGGTGTGAACCATCACTGCCTGTCTTGGATCTGTCTTAACTCAGGAGGATCACAGTGGGCTTTGAAGTTTCACAGGAAATGAAGACACACTCTAAATGTGTCCAGGTGCAGCCAGCCACGCTCCCAGCGGTGCTCAGTATTATCAGGTTGTTTTGTCTCTGTCAAAACAAACAATGACATTTGTTGCCTGCAACAGACTATATTTCTATTTGCCTAAAGGGAAAGAGTTGTCTGTATTCATGCAAGTATGTATTCATGTATGTGCATTATGTATTTTGTGTGCATGTATGTATTCATGTGTGTACATGCATGTGTGTATTCATATGTGTGTGCATGTATGTATTCTTCATGTGTGTGTGCGTGAATGTATGTATTCATGTGTGCATGTGTGTGTGTGGTGTGTATGTATGTGCATGTATGTATTCGTGGATATGTATGTGTAGCCATGGGGTCCTCCTGTGTCTTTTTCCCCAGCCCTGGGAGAACAGGTATGCTCTATGTAGAACTCAAGTCCTCATGTATGTCCAAAAATTATCCTCCCAAAAGGACACCATTCACAGCAACTGCATGATGCCTTTAGCCCCAAGGAAAGAAGTTTCAAAGTCTCTGAATTTCCAACCCTTAAATCATTATATTCAGACATTGAGTGTTTATTGATTAATATTGGAAGATTTAAATATAGGGCCTCAGAGCTGCAGAGATGGCTCAGCAATCATGAGCACTGGGTGCTCTTCCAGAGGACCTGGTTTCAATTCTCAGCAGCCACATGGTGGCTCACAGTCATCTATAACTCTAGTTCCAGGGAATCCAACACCTACTGACCTCCATCAGCACAAGCACGGGTGGTACACAGGCATCTAGGCAAAGCACCCATACACATAAACAAAAATTATTCTAAAAAAAATTTAAAGACAAAGTTGCAATTCTTGAAAACGAATATAGCAATTGATCTTGTTTCTGTCCCATACTTTGGGGGCATCGGCGAGGACTGTGAGAAGTCGTCTGTCTGGAGAAGCCTGTCTATCCCTCTCAGGTCTCTCAGTCTAAGATGGAGTCTTTAAGTGACTACCTCAAACTCCAGCTCTGCAGATTCACTCTGTCCTAATAGCTCAAATGTGCCCAGTCAACAGGCAGGAAAAGCCATTGCGTCCTCAAAGATGATAAGGCAGAAAGGTTTACAGAGAGGTACCCGAAGCCCACACTGCAGCTCCTGTCTGCTCCTTCTTCTCTTGTGCAGCCTCAGAAAGGCTCATCTGCATGATGCAGAAGGCCTGGAAATTGTTCCCGCTGCCAAAATGACTCTGTAAGAGCGCTTATTACACCTCCATCCTGGACAATTGAGGCAGTTTCTCCCAAAAGGACACCATTCACAGCAATTTGCATAATGCCCTCTGCAGTGCTGCTAGGACTGTTACCAGGCAGGCTTCCCCAGCTGTAGCCTACCTGAGGCTGTTTTATTGGAGTGACAGGAGGTGAGCTCTTTCCCCTCCACCCTGCCTGCCCTTTCACAGGTGAGACTGGACTTGGGCCATTGGTACCATCCAAGCTAACCCTGTGGGGAGCATGATACTATTTGATAATTTAAAAAAAAACTCCCAAAATAAATTAGATGAAGAGAG
>NW_021604683.1:918056-989456 GCF_004785775.1 Grammomys surdaster | reverse complement strand
CACACACACACACACACACACACACACACACACACAAACATGTAGCCTAAGCTGGCTCAATCTTGCTACATAGCCAATGATGGCCTCAAACTTCTAATCCTTCCCTACACAATGCTAGGCATCAACTGTTGCAACCATCACGCCCAGTTTATACAACACTGGGGTTTGAAATCTTGATCTTGTGTGTGCTAGGTAAACACTCTACCAACCACATTACAGCCCTAGTCCGAATATTTAATATTTTAACATACACCTGCATTTGAGGAGGATTTGGGGTCCTAGAAATCAGCATTCTAAACTCCCAGGAGACATTTCTGCGCAGGTTCCTTGTCCTTCCATCTGTACCTAGTTTCTGGGCTCTAAACGGGCAGTTGGAGGGCACCCTGGGGACGGGCTATTCAGGCCTGTACTTTACAGTGTGGCAGCGACTGGCCATGCGGATCTCACTGAACACTTGGAAGATGATCATGCATGTGTGGAATTGAATCTTAAATTATACTTAAGCAAAGTTTAGATTGTCACCTTTAACTAGTGATGGCTTCCTTCTCTGTACAGAGAAGACAACACTGAGGAACCCTGACACATAGCTGTGTGTCAGGCCTGAGTTCCAACCGTGTCCCTTTCTTCAATAGCTGCAAGTGGTTTAACCTCCCTGAGTCTGAATCTCATCTGTGCGGTGATGTGTAATTGCACACAACTGTGTATTCGGAATCCTGGCAGTAGTGTGAATCACAGTGGTTTTGATGTATAGTATGGTAAGCATTTAGGAATATTTAAGACGGCTGGAATGAGGGGGAACCCTGCAGGTGTCACAGCAGGCATGGAAACAAACTTTGAAGAGTTAACTCAGTTCAGACTAATTTCATCAACCTGGATCAAACTCTGGGGAGTCTGATGCCAGGTAATTTATTGCCAACATACTTAAATGCAACATAATTTGGGGGAAAGGTTTCCTTGTGTAATACAGTCCCCAGTACCCAAGGAAACATACATACATCAAAGTTCAACTCAGGGTTTGTGTCATTTCTTCCAAAATGATGGATTCTGAAGATGTGCTCCTTTCACCAGCTTAAGGGTCTAGGGAAGATCTGGGGTAGTCTCAGTCATACAGATAGTGTAGAGGCCATTTTGGGTTGTTAGCCACATCTGGTCCTGGTTGGGGGAGCTTGGGGGAGTCACTGGCTGTACAGATAATATAAGAATCATTTAGACTATTAGGTATCTCAGGTCCTGGTTGCGTGATATACCTGGCCCAACAGATGACGCAGGTCCCCAGACTGGTAGTCAATTCCCAGGTTGCTGGATGGAAAAACAGGTCTTACATATTTTCCATTGAAAATACAAACCTGTGTACTTAACATTCCTGGTTTCCCTGGAGATCTGTGGGTGCAAGGACCTTCCTGCTCTAGAAGAAAGGATATTGGATGTTTTCACCATAAGGAAATGCTAACAGGTTGAGGTGCTCGAAGTCTGCCCTCATCTAACCATCATGCAATGCACACTGTCATAGAATCATTATATGGTACCAGGTAAGACTTTATGTTTTCAACCTGACAGCTCTTTACTATTTAATTTCTTAACATGCTTAAGAGGCCAATGAGATGACTCAGCAGGCACAGGTTGACCTGCACTTATCAGTAGGACCCATGTGGTAGATGGGGAGGGAGAGAGAGGGGGTGGGAGGAGGGAGAACCCATTCCTGAAAGCTGTCCTCTGACTCCACATGGATGCTTAGGCATGCAAAGGCCCACTGGGGATGGTAAGGCACACCCAGTCACACGACAGACAGACAGACAGACAGACAGACACACACACACACACACACACACACACACACACACACACACACACACACCACACACCACACAAACACTGTAAAAATGTGCTCCAAACAGAAAGGGCCAAGTATTAGCCTTTTCCTATGAGTGTCTCTAAGTAACCTTTATTTCTTCTTGTATCACAGTCAACTTGGATTCAACTTAACCAAAATTGACCCTTTTAGCTCATTTTCCCACAAAGCACGCCTTCTTCAGGACCCCCTAAGTCCCCCTAAGTACCTGTTCACTCTCCACACCTCCCCCTTGTTCAGCTCCATTTTAACTCCCAGGCTCCTCTGGGGCCTTGCAGCCCTCTGTGCCCACCTCTAGGACTGATAGTCCCCATATTTCCAGGAGAGACACTGAGGCATCCTCTGGAGTGAGCACTTCTGTCCCTTCTTGTCCCTCTGCTGGGAATTGAATGATATCCCTAAACATGTATGCAGAAGTCCTGATCTGGGAATATCATCTTGATGCTAAGATGCCTTTGATTTCATCAAGCTACAATGAAGACGTCCTCGTGTGCCCTGACCCAACTACAGGAAGGGGAAGCAGATACCCGGGAAGGAGACTGGCAACGACTTGGGCAGAGAATGGAGTGATGTAGTTACAGGCCTTCTTAGCAATGGGCAGAAAAGCCAAGAGGCTCTGAAGAATTTTACCCGAGGGACTGTGGTCCTGCTGCTGGTACAGTTGCAGATACCAGACCTCTATAATGGTGACCACACATTTCTCTTAGTTCGGTGCCAGCTTTTGGTATATGCTTTTTCCAACCCACTCTCTGCCTTAAACCATTTGAATATATGATTCTCCATGTTTGGTAGCAGAAAGCCCCAGTAGGAAGTCACTGCTGTTAGGACAGTCTGGATGCTCTTTCTCAGGTAGCCTGCCTAAGGTTCACTTCAGATTACCCTGTCATCCACCTCTGGAACACTCCACTCTCATATTCCTGGTGAAGCACCA
Organism: Grammomys surdaster; assembly: GCF_004785775.1. Lineage (NCBI taxonomy): Eukaryota > Metazoa > Chordata > Mammalia > Rodentia > Muridae > Grammomys > Grammomys surdaster. The sequence goes on along the minus strand of NW_021604683.1, from coordinate 986,676 downwards.
ATGACTTCAGCAAGCCAAGCATGATTGCTAGCAATGCATCCTCCTCCTCTTCCTCCTCCTCCTCCTCCTCTTCCTCCTCCTCCTCCTCTTCTTCCTCCTTAGGACCAATCACAAAACACCAGACTTTCCTCCTAGCCCAGTTCCATTCTTTGAAAAATTCTCTCCCTTCTGGCCTTTAACTCCTGCCCATCCCAACCTGAGGATTCTTGGGCTCTTGGGACTAGAAATGATCAACCAGGAGGACGCCTTTCCACTGGGCGTCACTGAATTTGGAACAAGGCCATTAGCCTACAGAACACACTTCTAACTTTGTCATTTGGCTTCAGGTCAGAGTTGTGGAACTTTTGGTAATTGTTAGCCACTGGGGAGGGAAATTCTGTTTTCAATAAGAGCACAGTCCTGGTAAATGGACTGTACTCTTGTAGAAGGGCACATATCCAAGATTTTTTGGACAATACAAAGTCATCTTGATTTTTCTTAAGTACACAAATCTGGGTGGGTAGAGAAGGGGGGTTAGATCTGGGAAGAACTGGGGAATATGATCAAACATGGATGAAATTCTCAAAGAGCTTTAAAGAACACAGAGCAAGGGTGTGGGGTTCAGAGAGAAACCAATACACAACACTTCCCCAGCAGAACATCGAAGGCTGTCTTTGTGGAGACTGGGTGTGCATGGGGGAGGGGATATGCCTATTAGAGACTTGCAAGCAGAATTTGGAGGAACCTTGGAGGCGTGGAGGGTTGTGTTTCTTCTGGACAGTTTGGAAAAAGAACCCATACCTGCAAAGAGCATGATTCTTCACCAAGAAAAAGGCTCTGCATTGTCCTTGCTAAAAAAAAAAAAAAAAAAAAAACCTGGATTCCTCAAAAACCCCTGCTTCTAAATATCATAATTCCCTGGAGTCTGCAAAGTCCCTTCAGTCAAACACTGAGGTACAATCCTCAGGAGGATCCCTTCCCCCCTCCCCCATCCTCACTTCCCCTTGGAGGTGAATTAGCCACTTGGGCACTGTGCTAACACAACAAGGGTGGTAATATTGCCATTTCCTTAAGAGACGAGTTGGGGGTAGGTGCAGGCAGGTACAAGGAAGCATCAAGATAGGATTTGATTTGCAATATTCTCAAATCCAGGCTGACGTGGGATAATAAAACAGGGTTCTAGGAAACACTATAGATGAGATTAATGCCTTGATTAAAAGCTCAACTCTTGACACGGCAAAAGGCAACGGAGATAATTCTTGTAACTCCAAGCAACTGGTACCAGGCAAGGCATCCACTTTCAGAAAATAGGGCTCTGCCAGAGAGTAAGCATGTCAGTACAGAACTCCCTGTTGTGATTGTTGCTGTATTCTGTGTTCATCCAAGACTCTGGCCCAGCAGAAGTCTAACCTGTGACTTGTGAGTGTAGCCCCCTTGAGTCAGTGATTAGGAAAACCAAAAGGAAGGCTGAAGAAATCACTAGCCCACTGGGGCCCCTGTTTTTCTCTTCCTGGTTACAATGGGGTTACTTAGTCCCCCACTGGTTTGCTCCAGTTGTCTTTAGCACAAGGTTGTTTGAACTGAGATTCCCTCAGTCCCTTTCAAGTGGAGGCAGAGGTACTGTTGGGAAATGTTTATAGTAACAAACTCTAACTTGAAGCTGTGTGTGTTTTGTAAATTGGCATTAAGTTCGTCAGCTGCTCCTCATTCCCTCGTAAGATGTGGCTCTCAACCACACATTTACCTAAATCCTGGAACCTTGTGTGCCTATATTACTGTAAAGACAGCCAGCCCCCTGCCTCCTCCGAATGCCTGCTTCTCTCCAGGTTCAAGTTGTCCTGCCAAACCCCTTTAGCCTAGAAAATTAAAAACCCATGTATGCCTTGCACAGTTCCAAGTACCCACTCAGCTCACCTGTGGAAACAGCAGCAGCAGTAACCAGGCACAGCCTATAAGGTCCATGCTGGGGTGTCCTTGGAGCCTGGTGGCCTCACCAGGAGCCAGGCATCTCCTCTCCAGTCAGTGACATCACTTCTAGTCACTCTCTTGGGTTCTTAAACCCTGACATTGACCTTGCTGAGTCCTCTGTTCTCTGCCCTGCTTTAGTTTGTCAGAGAAGGTAGGCTGATGGATGAGGTATGACCTCATCTGTGGCCACAGAGTTCTAGGGAAGTGGGTGCTTGGATACCAAACACCAAAGTTATGTGTGTACACAGAAAACTGCCTGGGCATCCAGCCTGGGGGATTATAGCTCAGCCAGAGGAAAGCAAGCCAGGGCCTATGGGAAGGTCGGTTTTTGTTTCTCTGTTTCTTGGTTGGTTTTTAGTTTCTAAATAGAAGTCCAATAATCCCTTTATAGCGGGGCAATTAATGGTTCTTATAATCACTCAAAACTGGAAAAACAACCCCAAGAAATTATATAGGGATCTATTAGATACCGGGGGTGGGGTGGGGCGGAGGGAGGGAGAGTGAACAGAGAGAGGGAGAGAGGGAGAGGGCATGGTGGTGTCTCAACCAGTGTGTCCTCAGTCCCCTTTCTGTTTTCTAACTGGACCCCTGCTGGGCTGGACATCCAGTGGGTGCTGAACATGGCAATAAGCAGAACAGGAGAGAACGCTGTCTTGGGGTGTCCACGCTCTGTGGAATCCCATACAATTATAACCAGGGAAGATGTGTGAGGAAGAAAGAAAGGAAAGGAACTGGGCTGTGACTACTCTGTAGAGCATTTACCCGGCAGACACAGGCAAGGCCCTGGGTTCCTTCTGCCTCTAGCACTGAAAAATAAATTACAACTCTCCAGTGCATGTTACAAAATTTTTATTCCAAGCATACCTGGGCCCGGGGGTATAAAACCATTTCTACCCACACCTCTAGTGAACGATGATGGAGTTAAAAAGTGGGCAGAGAGATGAGGACTGCCTTCCACCCCCAACCCCACCCCCGTTAGTGTCTCTGGGGAAACCTGAGCCTTTTGCCTTAGACTCTGGGAAAGGGTCACATTGGGATTCTATGTCATCACCTGCCGAGGTCCCAAATTTTCAAGCAAAACCCAAACTTGGATTCTGACCCCCTTAATTAATATATGAATTATCTTCTTATCTTGCCTAAAGTAATGACCAGTTTTCAGAGGGAAAATGGGCGGCTAAAGGCGAATGTATGTGCTCAGCTGTTATCACCGTAACTCATTGGATCCTCCTGCACGAAGGCGTCAACAGTGTGGCAGGCCGTTGCCCTCTGCATAGAGAGAGAATCGGGTAACAAGGACTGAATTTAGTTTGTGTTCTTTTCAGAGCTAGTGGCTCGTTCTGCAGTTGCCGCCTGAGGGACCTCGGAGCAGAGCCACTGAATTCAGTGTTTGCAAGTGTCCTAAGCCAGGTGTAGCAAGTGCAGTGCAGAGCCCCATGTGAGAAGGAGGTGGGTATCACAATGCTCTGGGAAGGACCCTGAGGATGCTGGGGAATGGCTGTAGTAGGGAATGGCTCTAGTTTTGCTTGTTCTAGATTTAAAAAATGGCATTTTGATATATTATGAGAGACCAAGTTTTCAATGCCCTCAAACACTTAAATAAAACTGGGACAAATGCCTTTTGGGAATTAGGTTCCCTGTAGGCTGTGGTCATCTCAGGCTCAGCCACACCTACTACACCCTCACCTTAGGGAATATGCTTTCTAAACACCCGGGGTTCCGGTGACAACTAACCAGGGGTCCTCAGTGGGTTGAAAGCACAGTAATAGCTTACGCAGCTCCCAGATGACAACCAACCGGAAGCTTCCGAGGGAGGAAAAGGAGGTGAGAGGCACTGTTGGCCACCTCCACTCAACAGTGTCACCTCAAATGCTCAAGGGTGCCCAATTTTCCTCAGAAGTTTGATGTTTGTTTAATGACATCACATGGGTTCTCAGAAGGAATGGCTTTGTCTCAAATATTCTCCACAAACCCATTTCTGAGAGTGTCAGACACTCTCGGAGTTTTGTCTTCAGTGCTGTTGGACAAAGTAGCTTGAACATGGTCATTTGTGGTCATTTCAGGTGGAAACATGTTTTGTGAAAAGTTTTCACTTGCTCAGGAGTTGGTGATAAGGACCCTTAGCTGAGAATAAAAAAAGCATTCAATGCATCTTATCCTGAGAGCCTCAGCAATGGGGGCCAAATATCTTAGGACTTCAGAGCTGACCATGCCAGGCCCTCACCTCCATCTCAGCCCAGGCCCAGCTCCCCTACCTTTGCTTCTGCTTCATAATCCCAGGGCTCCTCTCTGGGCCCTGGAGGACAGGCCTGGATGTTCTTTTCTCATGGAAGAGTCGTATGGGTACTGTTGAAGGGTAGGGGTGACTGCACTCTTGACAGCTTGGCTTGGCTTTCTGCTGAGATGGTGAACCAGATTGAAGGATGGGAACTGCAGCTAAACTAGGGGGAAAGTTTAGCCTTCCTATGGTGTTACCATGCTCATTGCCTGTGTAGATGGAGAAAACACCTCTAGAACGAACAAGGCTGGAGCTAAGCCTTCTTCCTGCCTCCAGTGGAGCTCTTGCTGGCTAGGGAGGTTGAGGACATGACCTCAGATAGAGAGGGGTCTGCTGTGGCACGTAGTGCTTTCTCTACCAGGATGAGGCAGCAGAAGGCCAGAAGAACCTGCTTCAGAGAATTGTGCAACATCCTCCGTTTCCCATTCTCAGTCTCTGAGGAAAAAGAACCTTGAAAATCCAGAAAACAGAGAGAGATGTCCTAGTGAAAACCCACATCTTTCTTCACACTGGAATAGAAGGAAGAACACCAGGCTGGGCACACGGGAGTCCAGCCTACCCAGAGGACAGAGATTTGACTTCTATCAACATTGTCATTGACCTCATAAACCGATCTTCTTCAGCCAACCCAAGTGACTAAAGGAAAATGTATGCAAGATGGATAACTGAGAGACTGGAAGAGATCAAGTTAGGAAAACAAAAATGGCTCCTGTTAGGAGTCCACTGGATCAAGACTTCTAGGAATAGCCACTCATAGCCAGTTGGTCATTGAGGTCAATGCTCGGTTCTCATGGTCACAGGCAAAGCTTGTCTTCTCAGGAATTTAAAGAGATTTGTGTGCTGTGGTGGGACATGGGTCCCTGTGAGTGCAGGTGTGTGTACAGGCATACTTACATGTATGTGTGGAGGTCAGAGGTCAATCTTGGTCATCATTTCTCATTGGATATGTTTTCTTATTGCCCTTGAGCATGCCAATTATCTTATGCCGGCTGGCCAGCCAGTCCCAGGGATCTTTCCCAGCACTAGGATGGCTAATGCCACCATAAGTGACTTAAAAATTTTAATTACATTTATATATTTATCATGTGTGTGTTCATGTATGTGTACACATGTACATGTGGAGGTCAGATGGCCACCTGTGAGAGTTGATTCTCTCCTTCCACCATCCAGTTCTCAGGGGTCAAACTCAGGTCACTACACTCGACAGAAACTTCCTTCACCCACTGAGCCATCTCCCTAGCTCGTGCCTGGATTTTTATGTGTGTTCCTGAGAACAAACTCAAGTCCTCGAACTTGTGTGATAAACATTGACTGATCTGTCTCCCCGGCCAAAAATAGATAAAACGGACAAACAGACAAACGTCAAGGAAAGCTCTGCTTTCACTAACAGTGGCGTGGCTATATACGTTGGCCACCAAGAGAAGGCTACAGACTCCCAAGGCGCAGATATCCCAGGGAGATACAGTGCAGCTGGTGCCCAGACAGAATCAGCTGTGAGAGGCTTCAGCCAGGAGGGGTCAGGGCAGCTGAGGCGGCCTGGTAGCTATGGGGTGAGCACAAGAAGCCTGTGGGTGCTTGCTGTATACCTTCCAATCTTCCTTGGGTTTGAAAATGCTCATTATACAATCCTGCAGCACTAAGGATGGGCCTCATCCCTGATGCTCACCCATACCTAGCTAGCTGGCAAACCAGTGAGCTTCAGGGATCCACCCACCTCTGCCTCCTGATCCTCTGCCAAGAGCTGGGTTTCCAAGTATGCCACTATACCTGGCTTTTCACTTAAGTACTGGGATCAAACTCAGGCCCTTGTGCTTTACTGATAAAGTCATCGGCCATCACCCTGCCACTATCGCCCGTCACCCTGCCCTCTTTTTGACCTTTGTCTTTATGTTTCTACACTAACAACACTCACCACTGGGAGACAGTGGTTCAGACTCTTCCATCATTTGTCTGAGTAGGTTTTGGAGGTTTGGGCGGGGGGTGGGGTGGGGGAGGCGGAGGTACAAGGCTAAAAGGAGGGAATGGGCTTTAAAGAGGCTTCTAGATGATTACCTCACATCAAGTTCTCAATGAAGACATATTTCTTCTTTTTAAAAAAAGTTCTGATACTTTAATGTGTATGAGTGTTTTGCTTGCATGCATGCAAGTGTACCATATTTATATGCACACCATTCCCAGGGAAGCTGGAAGGGCCAGATCCCCTGGAAATGGAGTTACAGACAATGATGAGCCACCATGTGAGTCCTGAGATCTGAACCCAGAACCTCTGCAACAGCTGCAATTTAACCTGTGCACTAGAAAGGCGGGCTTCTCAAATGCAGATGCCCCATTGCCTGCAGAGGTCCACAGCATGAGCATATAAAACCCACTGTGACACTTAGAGGTTGCTGCTTTGTCTACAGAGGCATAAAGGTGTGATCCAGTGGTCACACAGTATAAGGGTCTGGGTGTACACATGCAACAAAAGACAGGTGACTGACAAATGCACAATAGCTTTGCCAGTTTCCTTAACCAGGAGCCTTCAGAAGATGCTGTGACTGGGAAGCTGAGGGGGGACTGCTACTGTTTTGTGTAAGGAAGCCTGCACAGTCATGTAGAGGTGCTCATGTGACAAACTACCAGGGATACCTGGGATGGGCTCTGTCTTGGAAGTCTTCTCAGCCAGCTCTTGCACAGAAAGGCCATGGAAGGAGGGAAAAGTACTCTCAGCTTCCAGCTGTTCCCTGGTTCTAGCTTTTATAGTTTACCTCAGGAAGAAGGGGTATAGAGATTAGGTCAGAAAGGTCTCACTTCTGGACCCCCTTGTTCAGGGTGTCACTTCCTGAGCCCCATGAGTTTAAAATATCCAGGCTTCACAATGGCATTCACAGCAATCCATTTAAACACTCCACGTTTATTTAAAGTGTTGTTGTTGCTGAGTAAATATTACACTGATAAGTGTAGGTGTTGTTTACTGATGGTTTATGAAAGTGGGTTCTCTATTGAGATTTTATAAATGATGCCATGTCACATCTGCTAGGCAGGGCCTGGTGATTAGGGAACATTCCAGGAAACAGTAGAGAATCCCCCACTGTAGTTAACCACACCTAAGAATTTATCTAATCTCTGGTGGCAGAGGACAGGTGAATGAAAGACCTGCTTTGTGTCAGAAGCCAAGCATTCCTCTGCTCTCCCATTCCGTTTTGATTTGACTACCAAGGTTTGCTCCGCTAGAAGACGATATAACAGATTTCACCAGAGTCTCAAAAGGTTTGGTCACCACCTAGTGGATGATTGAGGAGCAACCACTAAGATAACTGCCATTCTCACATAATCTAAGCCTGGATTTTGTACCTCCGATTTGGTGACTTTGGCTAATATCAGAGAACCATTTCTAACCTAGCACCACGACTGCTGCAGTTTGGCATTCTTAGAGCACATGCTTCGCTGTCAGAAGTGACTTTAGGAAGACGTTGCAAAGACCTTTGGAAAGGCTTACGGCAGACCAGGAAGTCCTCTACCAGGACTTCCCTCAAAAGCTGACTGCCTTCCAGACGAGTGAGTTGAGGTGTGAGCTCATTGTGACACAGTGTTGCTAAAATTCCCTCTGTGGAGGAGACGTGAGTGATGTCTACCCTCCTCCAAAAGTCCCAATAATAAACCAAGATAGGGTACGGTCAAAGTGCACTCTGGGAAAACAAAGTTTCTTAGGCTTCCTTACAGGATGGTGGTGGCTGCCACAATAGTGTCCGTGGTCTCAAAGCAGCCACATAGGAAAGACTTCACACAGTGTGGACAAACCTTCCCCCATGGCTATGTAGATGGAGCCCATATGCTCTAGCCCCTCCGCGCCTCACTCCCACAAAGCCAAGCACAATTGCATATATGTGGTTAGGAATGGCTGGACACTCTGGTGAGGGTCCCATGATCCTTTTCATCCTCCGGTGAGGGGAAGTCAAACGTCAACAATCCAGCTGTGGTGATCCTTTGCACGAGGGCACAGCAGAACGCAGGGTGATGGTAGCAAGTTTGGCTGAGAGGATAGTCCTACAGAGCACACACAGTGGACCAGCACACACAGTGGGACAGCACACAGCCTGCTCCTCTCCTGCCTACTCCTCAGCCTCTTTGAGGAAGACAATGATTCACATAGTTCACAGTCATGCACCTCTGACAAATGAAACAGCATAGCGGCGCTTGCTCAGATAGCCAGACAGTATCAACATGAAGGTCAGGGGAACAGAATCCCATCCTCGGCAATTCTCAGGAATAATCAGAAAATAAAGACCCATTGGAAAGACAACTGCATTAAAAGCAATGAGAGAAATCACATCAAGCCAGAAAGTTCCAGATAATGTTTGTTTAATTTGTCTAAAGGAAGGAAAAGTTCAAGTTCACAAAAGCTTACGTGACTTGTTTTTTTTACATACAAAACCAAACACACAGCATTACAACAGCAAATGAACATGCTGAATGTGTTCATAGCACTTTAATACAACCTTCTCCATGTACACAAATAAACAATAAACACTGTTGTTACCTTTCAATACAGTACCGCCAGGAGTTCAGAGTTCTACCTAACTGTTTAAGGAAATGAATGGAAAGAAAGATAAAGATTGTGTAAGCCACCTAAGAAGCTATCCTTAGGACTTTGTAGAACATAATCTCAATAAGGCATAGGTTCAGAATGAGCCTTCCATTTACGTGAAGACCATGACGTGTCTTCTCCCCCCAAGGGCTGTGACAGGCCACAAACTCTACGTCCTTCAAGTCGGTTACAAATCTCCAGCCCCTTTGGTCATTTAAGATTTAGGAAATGGACCAAGCCAAGCCATCAGTGAATATTTAGAGCCTTTTGTGATTTTTTCCATTCACTGATATTATTAAGTCTGAAATACTATTTTCCTTATATTCTTCCTGGTTTTGACAGGTTTTAATGGGAGGGCCATGTAACCATCCCTGAAGTGAAAAGCACTTCCCAGAAGGGCACTCCTCTGGCACTGTAGCTGGATACTCTGGTTTGGCCTTGAACTGACTGAGTTCACAGTAGAGTGCCCAATGTTGTCTACTTGCCTACATGGGGTATGTTTTCAGGGATCATGGAAAAAAAGCTGTCCTCAAATAACTACACTTAATGTGGCTGTAACAAACCGTGCTGTTCAATAGCACCCAGATCCTATCCAATAACACTGTTGAACTTGGGCAATTAACCTGGGCAAAGAGGTAAACAAAGTCACTGGTCTTCAGGTTTCTAGGGCTGTCTAAACACAGGACAAGAATTCTAGTCCCTAGATCAGGAACCGACTTGTGCTGGGAATGAATGCATGAGTCACCTTCTTTGCATTCCTCAGTTGTGACAGTTTCAGCGAAGACTCCCATCCAGTGAGGGAAAAGGAACTTCACCTTGTCTGTCAGGGTCTAAGAGACCCACATGGATGTGTAACAGGAAAGAAACCCTGTTAGTGCTGCTCTAGGAGGCATATACTTATGTACATGTACATGACATCATGCTTACATTTAATGGCCCTGAAGCTTCCAAAGGATCTGCATAAAATTCTAGAGAAAGAAAAAGGGAGGTGCCAGTCATGGTTCAAACAGTCTGTGCTCCAAGGAGCAGCAAAGTGGACACAGGGCCTCCCTCAGATGGGACGAGGGTATGGGGTGGTATCATTCTCCCAACACAAGGTGCATACCATGGGCAAATGTGGACACTGCATCTGTGGGCTGCCTGCAGCATAAATGGATTTTGGTCACATAAATAGGCATGGGTCTTCATGTAATAACATGTTTTCTCCAGGGGAAAAGTACAAAAAGACCTGAAAATAAAGTCTGAAAGAAAAAGGGCTGAAAAAAAAAAAAGTTCAGTGTGTTAAAAACCATGCTTTACAGAGCATTGGACATTTAACCTTTACAGCTGGTTTTAAATAATACACATTTCAGTCACAGACACCTGGGGCCATGTGAAGCCATTGTTATTTCCAACTGCAACATGTAATCTTTGTCCTTTGTCTCAAAGGTTAAAAAAAAAACAATAGAATAACCATGCCTAAAACAAAGGATGAAGCTACTAACTGCAGTCCTTAATACACAACCACTGTCTATGAGGCAGCACCCAGAAAGGTCTACAGAAGCACATTGAAGAAAGTGCCCCGGGCAGAGAGGACGAGCCTGTGTGGGAGGCAGGAAACCAGATAAGAACACTCAGGATATTATCCAGTTATTAAAACTCTCTCACTCTGTCTCTCTGTCTCTGTTTCTCTGTCAGTCTCTCTGTGTCTGTCTCTGTCTCTCTGCCTGCCCCCCCCACCCCATATATCTGCTCCCTCCCCTAGCCCCAGGCATAATTAGAAAACTCTGCTCTTACAAACGGAAATAGACCCTTAGTTTTGACCCTGAACAACAGGATATGGTCCCTAGTCAGCAGTTTAATGACTTACATTTGAGTAATCCTACAAATTGCTCATGGCTACCCAAAAGTCTAGGGTGCCAAGGCTGTGTACAGACAGCAGCAACATTGGTTGGGCCCTTTGTCTTCCTCTCTGGAAAAATCCACAAACTTCAGTTAAGAGAACTCAGAAATGGGCTAGGGCATTACCACTGGACTTAAAATGCCTTTTAAAATGCATCAGATAGGTGATCCGGATGACTTTGCCTCTGGCAAGGAACTGCTTCAGATAAATGACCCTTAAAATAGAAATGCCTGTGCTCCCTAACTGGAATGGAATTGAGGCTGGGGGGATGGGGCAACAGATGAGAGAAAGACAACAGACACAAATTCTGCTTGAGGGTTTATGCAAAATAAAAAGGCAGTGAGCCAGCAGGGCCTTTCTTCCACCACACACTAGGGTTTCTTTCTTAAAGCAGCACACACTGTTTCCCACACTACAGAAACAGGGACACTGGAACTGGTCTAAACTGGCTGCCTGGCACTGCTGTTTCAATCCTTTGTATCATAGACACTTGGGTTAATTTTTACCTACAGGGCCCTCGAACGCTTAAGACTGTCTATACAAAGAACAGTTTACTAAGCCTTCCTGAGACCTCAGAAAGTAACTGTTGAGACAGGCTGTGGTAATGGAGAGCCAGCTTGAGTCAGTTACAACAAATGGGTTCAAGCTCTCCACCACGTTGGGGAGAGCTCGAGGTTTTTTTTAGACATCTGCAGGTCTTTATAGTTCTTTACCTGGGGGGGGGGGGGGTCACTTTAACTTATATGTGCTTTGCTTGGTTCCGTTTGTTTTGAGTTTTTTCTCACTGGATGAAGGGGCATAGCCACAGTTACTTGCACTCCCCTTTTTCTTCAGGTCCACATGAGCCTGTGTCCTGGAGGCCCTATAGGAATCCATCTGGTCCAGAAGCACTGCAGATTGCTTGGGAATTCGGATGTTACCGTTGGCTTCCATTGCAGGGTTGCCCTCTGCACAGGGTGGAGCACGGAGCTGAAGCTTGGGGCCCTTACTTGATTTCTTCTTCTTCTCCATCCTCAACTCGGGGGCTTGCTTCTGGGAACACAGCCTGGGCCGACCAGGCCCATCCACTGAGTTAGGCAAAGTCTCAAATGCATAGTAGGATGGGTGGGCTTCTTCATGGCGAAAACCTTTCTTTCGAGAAGGGCCTGACTTTGAAATCCCTTCTGGGGATGGTAAGGGCTTAGACAGGGCACTGGTAAGAAGCTTACCCCGTCCAGGGCTTTTCAGCACCCCAGAGGCACCAGGGGCCTTGACCTTGGCGGCTCGGGCCTTCTCACACTGCACAGTCTGGACTTGCAGCCACTCTAGTTGAAGAAGTCTGTCTATGTACTTCCCAAGGAAGCCTGTGGCCCGAGGTAGGGCCTCGCTCCTACATTCTGTGTTCAGAACAACAGCCATATCCCTCAGGTCCCAGGAATTGAAAGGAGGCGGAAGAAAGTCAGGGTAAGAGTGTCCAGACTCTGCCTGGCTCGGCTCTGGGTGAAGACTGAAGGAAACCGGGTCTATCTCTTCGGCTCTGAGGTTGAGGTCTGGAGGCGTGAATGGAGAAGAGGGGATGGGCACTCTTTCTGAGTCTGACAGGTCACTGGCACTGTCCTCATCAGCACCTCTCTTGATGATCTCCATGGAGTGGAAATCAAGGAACAGCTTGCTCCCAGAGGCAGCCTGATACCCGGAGCTGAGCGCAGCCCGCTCCTGACTTCCCTCGGCAGGAACGGTTTCCATGACTTTATCTGCTGCTGGCTGGGAGATACCAAGGAGGCTGCTCCTCAGCTGGGAAGAGACATGGGGTCCTTGCGGTCTACTTGGCCTTTTCCCTGAAGAAGTCTTTGAATGCTGAACTTGAGTCCAAGATGAGCCAGCATCTATACTGCTATAAAAAAGGAAAACCATAGTCTAGTTATTGATGGCTAGAGAAAGAAAAGGCCCTGCTAGCACTTGGGTTGTTCCGACTGTGAGCCCTCCAGGTGCTTTATAGAAGCTGATTAGCAACACTGTTTCCCTTCGGTATTCTAGGCACCCACAGTAGAGAATGACTGCCCCAAATGTGGATACATACAGACCATTTAATGGCAACAATGAACATCCAAAAACTTAACCATTTTTCAATGTGGTTTACTTTAAAAAAAAAAAATCATTCTTTAAATGTACCATAAAACTCTTGGTCTGTTCTAGTAGCAGTCAACAGTGTTTGAAAATACTCAGAAATGCAGCTGGGCTTGTAAGCACGTGCCTTTAATTCCGACACTTAGGAGGCAGGGACAGGCAGATCTCTGAGAATTCAAAGCCAGCCAGGGATACTTTGTCTCAAATCAATCAATCAATCAATCTTGGGAAATATTCAGACATAAACCCTGCAGCCCCCTTTTGTAGACAAAATTTAGGGGAAGTGTAGATACAACGTCAAGTCAAAAGTTTTGCAGGCTGGACTGTGGGTCAGTGATGGCTTATCTTTTTTGCATGTGCAAAGCCTCAGGTTTAACTCCTGCTACCTAAAAATTCTGGCAGATTTTTTCGCTGTTTTTTTAATGTGTGTGTATGCAAATATTTTAACGTGTAGGTATACATACATGTTTTAACATATAGGTATAATGCATGTTTTAATGTGCGCATATGTGCATATTTTTGCATGTATGTAGGTTCAATGTGTGCACATGTATGTGAAGCTCAAAGCTGACATAAATCATTCTTAATCTTCCACCTAATCACTGAGGCAGGGTTTCTCAATCAAACCCAGAGCTTATCCATATGGGTAGTCTTTCTTTGACATTTGCTTTTATTATTTTTAATTATATGTATAGTAGGTGGGTGCTTATATGCACGAGACTAAAGGAGCCAGGCCAAAGGCATCAGATCCTTTTAGAGCTGGTGTTAAGGAGAATTGTGAGCCACCTAACGCGGTTGCTGGGAACCAAACTTGGGTCCCCTGCAAGAACAGTATGCACTCCTAAGCAATGAACCATGTCTCCAGCTAGATATGGCTGTCTTGCCAGCCAGCTTGTTCTTCTTCTTGGTTTATTTCCCAACCACACGTTCTTTAAGGGTGGTTTAAATACACACAAAATACACACTAAAGGTAACAGTGCTTCCTTATGACAGGAGTCAGATGGGGAGACATGGGCAAGGGTACTTCCTTGGAAGCTGAGAGGAAGTGGACAAGGATACTTCCTGGAAGCTGAGAGGAAGTGAGCAAAGTTACTTCCTGGAAGCTGAAAGAAAGTGAGTAAAGGCACTTCCTGGAAGTATCTTCCTTGTGCAGGGATCCCAACAGTACTCAAGAATTATCTAAAGAAGTGCCACCCTTGTTAGGAGTATGGGCTGTGTTAGTTCAGTGCAGCCAGGCTGTTACTGGGAATTCACAACTGTTAACATTTTTATTTGCGGACTGGAGAGATGGCTTGGCAGTTTAGAGCACTGGCTGCTCTTGCAGAAGACTCTGGGTCAGTCCCAGAACCCACTTCTAACTCCAGTTCCAGGGGATCCAATGCCTTTTTCTGGCTTCCCAGGTACCAGGTATACAGGTGCACACAGGCAAAATACTCATAAAATAATACACACAAATAAATACACAAAATAAAAATAAACAAATCTCTAAGATAAGTTGTTCACAACCAGCTGCCATGATACACACCAGCCTTTGGCAGCATCCCTCCCCTCTGTACAAGAGAAGGCCAATGGACAGTGGCTGACTGACACTAGCTAATGAAGCTTGAAGACACTGGTCTACTCATCCCTGCTGTAATCAAAGCACAAGTGAAGCTCACTCGGGAGAACCAAAGGATTTGCCTTTTGCAGGACGAGAGAGGATGTGAAAACCTGTTACCTGCTTTTCTGATGACAGTCCCTCATCCTATTCCTCGTCTTGAAGAGGTCACAGGGCTGCTCATCATCTGAGGTTTGATGGGTTGTCTAAAAAAAAAAAATACAGATTACTAAACAGAAAGTACTGTGTGAACTCACATGCCTGTGCACAAGTGCACACGTGCGCACACACACACACACACCCCGCAGTAGCAGAACCATCTTCCTGGCATGACATGACTGTTACTGTCTTGAGTCAGATCAGCTGATCATCCACAGGAGATATCTGCACGATCAGGCCTACTAGTTTCCCTAGCAGAAAGAAGTCACAGGACACCCTAGAAAGACAGGGCTTATCAACGTTCCCCAATTGACGGAGCTGGAGAGGAAAGTCAGATCTCCACCCGAGGGGCCCCTTCCCTCCCTCTATCCTGCCTTTGCCAGCAGCCTGTCATGCCTACTTCCCCAACAGCATGTGGTCTTGGGAGCAGTAGAGTGGACAGGAGGTAGAAGGTGTTGGGGGTGGGGTGGGGTCCAGGGACGCTACTTTAGTGCATTGTCCCTTATACTGTAGAGGATGTGGCTGCATTTGAGTTACTCATGTTCCTATAAGTGACCCCAATAAATTCACTGGTTCTCAGAGATGGACTTCAAAGGAAATATTTATAGGGGTACCCTATCTAGTGGTTTTAAAAAATAAAACAAATCATTACTTGTTATATAAATAATTGGAACAGAACACACACACATCATACGCAATATACACATACACGCACAAACACAGACTCGCGCACCTAAAGCATACGGCAAGAAAGTACTGAGACCAATCTAAGCAAGAGTTTCTCTTGGAGTTACATCACCTTCTCTGCAGTACTCAGAATATTCTTGCTCAATCTGCTGCCAGATGATGACAGCTGGGGAGGTGGCTTCTTTATTCCCCTTATCTTCGGAAAGGCTGAAGGGCCACCGGAACTGGAAACAGCAGAACACTGACGGTAAGTACTGCCTGTAACTGGCCCCGCCAGCTGCTCTGTATGTTTGGCATCTGTATTTGGACCACACTAAAACCTTGAAGCTGTCTGTGGCTGTGCAGGCTCAGCATTCTGCACTATGAAATTAGAAATGGGGCGGGGGACAGGGTACTGTATGTTTACAGTTTGACTATCTGTATGTGGTAGAGGAGTGTGCATGTGTGAGTGTGGATGTCCTCAGATCCCTGGGAGCTAGGGTTGTATCTGTGAGCACTGCCGGGCAGTTGTGAGCTGCCCAGCAATGGTGCCTGGAATGCTCACATTTTTCCCCTTCATGGTGGCCGTTAAGCAGAAGACCACTCAGTGAGTGCTGTGAACGGATTCCAAACCCCACCCATACACAAGTATATCCACTCCCTGGAAATAATATCAATTAAATTTGCCTTTTACACTAAAGCTCCCCCTGACTATTCATTCATGCCCTCATCCAGTAATTGCAAGACAGTCTAAAAAGTGCAGACTGTGCATGAGGAGGCCCTGATCCCACAGAGATACAACTCTGGAGGGGAAGGGGCATCCCTGAATTCTTCTATCTTCTCTGTCATACCAGACCACTAATCATCAGTTCTGGACTGGAGAGACGGCTCCAGAGTCAAGAGCTACTGACCCTCCAGGGATCCCCAGTTTAGCTTCCAGCACTATGTAGGTGGCTCACTAAGGCCTGTAATTCTAGTTCCAGGCCAACACCCTCCCAGAGCACCTGCATTCACGTGTGTATACACATACATGTAATTTTTTAAAATTTCAAAGATCATCAGTATACTAATGCCTGTTATATGGTGTCTCAGTATGAAGTGCAGTCATAGTTCCTGTTATGAGGGGCCTGTTGAAAAAGCATGCCTGGAAACTGAACATTTTTTTCCCATCATTCCCCAGTCTCCGTCAAATAGAAAAGAGATGTGATCATGGGAGATATCTGAACCAACCCTAGGCTTTCCCACCGTAATTATGTAAGACTTTTAGGTTTGCATGTGCAGATAACAAAAATCATAACAGGGTCTTCATGGTCAATTACCTCACAACCGACAGGCTTGACTCCTTTTAGATGGAGAAATCGTTCTTGGCCCATCCTCTATCTTTACCCTGATCTTTCTGCGGCAAAGTGGGAAAGAAACTATGACAGAATGTCTTGACCCAGGCGCACTCTTTAGTATTTGTAGTGCCATCCGGACCCCTCATCTACCTGACAAACCTGACACATAGTCGCATGTGTGAAGTTCCTCAGAGAAATAAAAGCCTACGATGCAATCAGGATGCTGGAGTGGGGAAGGCAAACCGAGAGGGGGTGGAGCGTATAGCTTCAGCTTGCATAGCAGCAAAACTAAAGCTCAAGAGATCCTGGCTACAAAAATGCTCCTCAAGAGCCAGAGGGCAGCTGTACAATCCATCACAGGTATTAGCCCCTTTCCCAGTCTTCCTCTCTGGCTGTAAGCCCAGCTAAGGGAAGCAGCATCCCTCCCCACCCCCTCCTCCCCGGGGAACTGGCTGCCTGGCCAATAGGGAGGCACAGCATGATGGGGAGGTGTGGGCATGATGCTTCCCTCAGCAGCAATCTTTCCTGGGTCTGGCCCCTGGTCCGGGTTGCTGGAAAAAGGTGGCCAGAGCTGGCTGACTGGCCGCTCACCATAGTCCCAGGGCCAGCTTGCGCCAGGCCAATCTTGGCTGGGCTCTGTCCCGCCCCCACCCGGTACTCCTCCAGCCCAAGGCCCCGCAGCAAGCACCCAGCACGTCCTAGGCTGCTGCAGACACCAACGCTGATGGATGGGTGCAGCGCGCAGGCACACGCACCAAGGAAACCCAGCAGACCTGCTCGGCGGCCTGAACGCACGTGACGAGGTTCCCGGGGGCGGCGGCTGCGCTGCGGCGGGAGGGTGGGGGCGGGGGTGGTCGCGGGCCGCACGATTCTGGCAGCGTGGGGCAGCGCCTGGCGGCTGGGCGAGCGCGGGGCAGGCGGGCGCGCTGGCTGGACGCGCCCGCGGGCGGCGTCACGAGGGGCGGGGCGCGCCGGGGGCGCGCCGGGAAGTTGCGCTTGGAGAAGTTGCGGGCGGCTGAGCGTCTGGGCGGCGGGGTCCCTGGCCTTCCCGTAAGCGCTCGGAGGAAGGGGAGAAGCGGGCGCCACCGTGCAGTGCGAACGCCCCGGGAAGCCGCCCTGGAGAGCGCCACCCGCCGCTCGAGACGGCCCGCTGCTGAGACCCGGGCCAGGCCGCGAGCACAGTCTCAGTGCTGGGTGCGGTGTCTCGGGGCTCCCAGAGGCTGTCCAGCCCTAACGCCCAGTGGCTCGGCGGTGACTCCCACCCTGCTGGGCCATGTCAAAAGCTCCTGGCTCTGCCTTGCTGCCCTCGACCCCGGAGTCCCGGAAACTCGCGCCCCGGAGCCTCAGCTGCCTCTCGGACATGGATCGGCGACCCTGCAAACCTCCGGGCTGCGACCCTCGCCTGCGGCCCATCATCCAACGACGCTCGCGCTCGCTGCCCACCTCCCCAGAGCGCCGGGCCAAGTCTGCGGGAGCCCCCGGCGCCGCGTGCGGAGCCGGCTGCAACCGGCAGGTCCGGGTGCGCTTCGCTGACGCGCTGGGCCTGGAGCTGGCGCAGGTCAAGGTGTTTAACGCAGGCGACGACCCGTCCGTGCCGCTGCACGTGCTGTCGCGCCTAGCCATCAACTCGGACCTGTGCTGCAGCAGCCAGGACCTGGAGTTCACACTGCAGTGCCTGGTTCCCGACTTCCCGCCGCCCATCGAAGCCCCGGGCTTCGGAGATCGCCTGGCACGGCAGCTCGTGTGCCTGGAACGTGTCACCTGCTCCGACCTGGGCATCAGCGGCACAGTGCGCGTGCGCAACGTGGCCTTCGAGAAGCAGGTGACGGTACGCTACACCTTCTCTGGCTGGCGCAGCGCACACGAGGCAGTGGCGCGCTGGAGAGGGCCTGCGGGTGCTGAAGGTACCGAGGACATCTTTGCCTTCGGCTTTCCAGTGCCTCCCTTCCTGCTGGAGCTCGGCTCCCAGGTACACTTCGCACTGCGCTATGGCGTGGCTGGTGCCGAGTACTGGGACAACAATGATGGTCGCGACTATAGCCTTACTTGTCGCAGTCATGCCCTGCACATGCCACGCGGGGAGTGCGAGGAGAGCTGGATCCACTTCATCTGAGCTGCAGGCTTCCATCTCTGCAGACCTTCAATCACTTCCCCACCATTGCAGCTCTCTCGGAGCCGCTGTCTCCCAACCCATCCTTCCTTCCCAGTGGTCTGGCCTCATTTCTCACTGTGAAGCCCTGCAGCGATAGCCTGGCTTGTCTCCTAGTGAATTCTCTGGAGAGCCTGGCGGTCAGAAGACCAGGAGCCTGTGTAATGCATTTTGGGGAGGGTTAGGGAGGGTTGATGCACCGGATTGTGGTCCTCAATTTCAGGAGGCCTCAGGTCAGTGTTTTGCAAGAAAGGCCTTTTGCATGTCTCCTCAATTTGTCCAAACACAGATAGCTGTTATTTATTATTGTGACGTTAGCCTTCCACCCGGGGTGGATGCTTTCTCAGGAATACTCTAGATTTAATCAGCTTAAAGAAGGCCTGTTGTCTGTTTGCAGCCACTGTAATAATTGTAAAAATACACAGTGTGGCCTGCATTATGGTCCCTCGAGGCATTTCTGCCCTGGAACGGTGAAAACCTGAGACCATGTTTGCTTGCCAAGTTCTGTAGCTCTCCAACAGTAGAAACTATTAATAGCGAAGGAACTTACATCTCATCTGTCATCACACAACCATTTCTGGGCTTCAAGGCTGCCCTGGTTAGGCGGTGCCTCCCACATCAACAGCTGGGAAAGAGTGGCCTGAAAAGCTTCCAACCGTTTAACTTAGCCCAGACGGTCATTCTCTTCTCTCCTGTTTCACACGTTTGTCTTCTACTGGTCTGGTTCCGGGTCTGCTTGTTAGTTTGTTTAAGTTTGAAACTACCTGAGCCTTTAAAAAGATCTTGCCTTAAGTAATTTATGTTTTCAAGTGGCCACAGGGATCCAGACAGGCGTGCCCTTTCCACGAAAAAGGTGACTTTTTAATTTCTAAGTATGGAAAGATTCCAGAGTTCGTATTTTGGAAGTCAGCTTCCAAATGAACCTGGGTGGTTCTCAGAATTAGCCAGGTCACTGGAGGAAAAATTAACTCACAGATTTTTATACACCTTATGGTTTTAAATTGAACTGTTATGTCAAGTTTTACAGATACTTGCCACTTTATTCTTTGTGCCTTCAGTTAGGAAAGTTGCTGACATTTTTTATGAGCTTATTTCCCAGTTTTAAATTGTTACATAATTTAAAAAACAAAACAACAACCAAAACCTCTAACTTAGCCCAGACTACTCACTGGTCCCTGCTGCTTAATGCCCCCATGGAGAGGCTGGCAAATATTTTTGGTGCTGAGCTTTGGTCTCTCCGACAGCAGGTGATAGAACTGAGGTGGACAAGACCTCCAAGATGTGACTTTTGCTTTGGAGACAGTGGATGTCCTGCGACAGACTTGGTGACACTCATGGTGAGTGTTGGATGAGTGTTGATAGTCATTAAATCTGCATGGCGGAGATGCATTTTACCCTGGAACCTATTAGGTTTTGATACTTGAAACTTCTGCCTTTTAAAATTCCATGAACAGTGTTAGGTTCCTCTGGTACCTTTCTGGACTGAGTTTGTTTAAGTTTGATTTTAAAATGCCATAATAAAGCCACCCAGCCTTTGGCCGTTGGGATTCTGCACTGTGTTGGCATTCAGGAGTGAGAAGAACCCAGTGGCATTTCCCACTGCTTAATGAACTGTTCAATTAGGTCAGCGAACCCTGGAAGGTGGGGGTGGGAGTGGGGGTCAGGACAGCTCTGTCCTTGGACCCTGTCCAGAGTGCAAGAGAATGGTCCAGACTCTTCAAGTAAAGTTGGAACTTCCTTCGGGAGCACTGATGCTCAAGAATGTGTGGAGAGTTTTATGATCCATGGGAAAGGTACTCACTTGTCCACAGGCTCTGGTTACAGAAAAGTAAGTGATGCATCATCAAAACTAAGAAAACCGGAAGGTGCCTTTTAAGCCATACCAACAATTTGAAATTTAAAACTTAGTGATAATTCTGTTTGATGAAATAAATAAAAGCTGTAAAGATCAATCGGGGTGAACTCTCTGACCGTAACTGTGCACTTGCTGAGTTGTGTTTTACTGCCTGTCACTTGATTGTTTTACTCAAACCTGAATATTAAAGAACACATACAAAACCATCCGATGGTCAAGCTGGTGTGTGCTGTGGCCTCATTCCAGAAGACAAAACTTGAAACATCGTGGTGTTGAGATCTTTCAGATGGAAATCTCATTCTTCCCCAGACTTGGGTAAGGCCTTCTAGGAGGGACTTGTGCATCAGCAGCGGAGTTGTATGTGTGTTGCTAAAATGTGTGTTCACTGGGAAGATGTAAACAAAGCCCACCCCTCCTACCTCATGAAAAAGCCAAGGTACGACTACAACAGTTCTCTCTGGGAACCAGTGAGTTCGTTAGGCTTATTTTGGGGCAATGGGTAAGGGGCTATAGGAAGGAGTAGGGGGAACTTAATGCAGCCATAGTGGATGGTCTGCACCCAGCAGCGATGGCGACTACCCCAAGGTTGTGCAGATGGAGTGCGCTCCCGTAACCCTTCCCCACCCTTATTCTTTTCCCCCAGTGGTTCTCCATCTCCCCAATGCTTCCAACCTTTAATACAGTTTCTCATGTTATGGTAACCCTTGACCATAAAACCATTTCATTGCTATTTCATACCTGTAATTTTGCTACTGTTATGAATTGCAATGTAAATATATCTGACATGCAGGTTATCTGTAACCTCTGTGGGATTGTGACCCATGGGTCGAGAACCACTGCTCTATCCCTTTAGAGAGACTCAGAGGCCATTCCAATTGGAGCAGAATAGCATACATGACTGGTTGGATTGGGAGGCCAGCTGCACTTGGGAGGCTTCTGTCACCCTTCCCACCCCCTCCTTCCAAAAGGAAAGGTCAACCGTCAAGAAGCCCAGCTATGGCAAACAGACCAGCCAAACTCATATACTCGGTCACTGACTGGCTTGGAGGATAGTTTTGTACAACAGTGTGTGTTTATAAAAACTAAAATATCTTAATTATACTACAGGTCAGAGTTCAGGGGCAGTGACAATTGTATTTTTTTTTATAGTCCTCTGTGACTCCTGTTGGACCCCAGCCTGCACTGTGACTTTCAGCAAAGTATAAACTCATACACATTGTGGATGAAGAAAACTGGCATTCAGTGTGCCCTGTCTTACTTGCTTGGCAATGATCTCAGTCAGTGTGTTGGGAGTCAATTAGTTGTGCTATCTGGTTGATAATAACCCAGGTTTTCCTAACTGAGAACAGCGAGGCTCAGACAAGTGAATTCCACCTGCTCTTCCCCAGCCAGCTCGCCTCAGATTTAACATTCAACTGACTATCCAGCTCCATGCACTCTCTGCCAGGGGATATGGCCCACAGCCTGTTTCCAATAAGAACTTGAACAATGGACGTGAAAAGGGTTGAGAGGTACAGCTTTTAGCTTGACTTAACACACACACAGAAGGCAAGAGGTTTAATCTCTGGCACTGCAGAGAAAAATTGTGACTGGAAACCAGATTTTGATAATGACTGATAAGGTTTTCTTTCAAACTCTACGATCTAGAGCCTTTAAATAAAAACAAACGGTTCGGGTTAAAATTAAATGCGTTGTCTTACTTTTCTGTTACTGCAATAAAACACCGTGACCAAAAGACACTCCAAGAGGAAAAGGTTTCTTTCCTCTTGTACTCCTGCATCACAGTTGGTCACTGAAGGAAGTCAGGGCAGGAATTCAAGGTAGGAACGGTAGCAAAAGCCAAGGAGGAGTACTGCTTTACTTTCTCCTCCCTGCCCCAGCAGCTTGCTGAAGCTGCCTTCTTAGCCACCCCAAGATCACCTGTCTGAGGAGGCACTGCCTGCAGTGAGCAAGGCCCTTCCATATCAATTGTTTATTAAGGCAATACCCTGAAGACTTATCTAGGGGACAATCTTCTGGAGGCTTTTCTCAATTAAGATTTCCTCTTCCCGGATAAGATCTAGGTTTGCGTCAAGTTAACAAAAACCACTTAGATACTTTGTTCCTTCATGTTACTGTTTAAAGACACGTTATTTTGTCTCTATAAGAAGCGGCTAGTTGGGAAATCACTAGATTGCATCATGGAGGATGGTAAGTCTATCACAAGAAAGCCCAGCTAGCATGTAAATGATGCTGTAAGTCTCTGGTCATGAGGTTGACACACTCTGATCTTACATGTTGTATTATATACTGTTAGTACTTAAGTGTATAAATCATTCAAAAATCACTGAAAACTAATTATCCGAAACACCCTCCAAAAGCCTCTCAACTGTTCATGATATATATATATTTAAATTAGGATCTCTCGGACTTGTAATTCCAACTATTTAGCTAGCTGAGGCATGAGGATTTCAAGTTGCCTACCTGTGCACCTTAGATCCTGTTGCAGAAAGTATAAAGAAAGCTGGAAGTATAAATCAAGGGTAGATCACTTGTCTGCCATGCATGAGGCCCTCAGTTCAGTGAAGAGTGGGTTCAAAATTCAATTTAGCAAGGCACAAAGTTGGAATGATGTTTGTAATTCTAGGTAAGCCAAAGTTAGAAACTCTACAGGTTTTATTCTGTGATTTGAACTGTTTTGGTCCTCAGATTTTTTTGGTTTGAGGTGTGTGTGTGTTTATTTTTCAAGAACATTCCAAAGTATATTAAAATCAGAAATGCGTGGAGCTGTCATCTTTATGAGAGCAGCTGTTACTATTGTTACGACCTGAGAAAAATTGACCTGTTGGCTATTGACATTCCTTCATAGAATTGGTTGCGGTGGTCACTGGGCCCTCAGCTGATTCTCTCCCTCTCCAGCTAGATGTAATTCTGCCCTAACTGCATGTGGCTCGCGGACTTGGGTGCTGCTAGAGTGTATAAGGGGTGGAAGGTTGCTTCGGCTAGTGTCTCTGCTGGTGCGACTATGGGATCGTCGTCATTAATCATCCATGCTGGGCTTAGGTTATTCGGTGATACGACTGCTTCGATGTCACTTGCATCCTGTAAGGAAGCCGGGCAAGCGCTGTTATCTAAGCTAGATGTGGGTGGAACCCTGCCTTTGGGCTGTCATTGGAGCTCTACGTGGGGTAAGTAGATATTAGATCTCATCCCCCAGGAACAGCTAGGGAAACACCCTGAAACCTGGGTCTGATGAATACCAGCCACAACTGAGGGACACCCTAGCAAAAATCATCTGATATATATACATATATACATATATATGGATATATACATATATATATATATATATATATATATATATATATATCCATTGCTTGTTAGATAAGGAGTCAAGATACTACTAATGATTTGATTTGGCACCGTCTATCAATTTTTAACTCTCCTCACGCGGAGCCACAGGCTTCCACTAGGTCACAGGCTAACCGAAGGCTTGAATAAAGCAGTTATTGTCTGTCACAGTGATGCAAAGCAGGCAGCATCACGCACGTCGGTGAAACTCGTCAAAGGACTGGGCACAGGGAAAGTGGAGGAGCCACAGTACACTGCCCCTAAGGCAGGGACATAGGGGACATAGGGGCATAAGGACTGCCTAGTGGAGGGGTGGCGGAGTTCCACAGTGACTCCAGGTTCCCTCTCCTAAAGGCCATGTTTCCTCCCGAGGTGGAACTGGCGCGGCACAGCGCCCCCTGCTGGTAGGCGGCTCTACAGCGCAGCGTCACCGCTCTGGGCGAGTCTCAGACTAGGAAAGCAGGTGGAGACCCCTATAGACCCCTTCCCGTCACTTCCGTCTGACTTAAGGAGGACAGGGCAGGGGTCATCGGGGTCATCGGAAGTGGACCCGACAGGCACGCCTCCCTGCCCAGAAGCGCTGGGTGTGTGCCTACAGCAGCCTGCGGGTAAGGGGCGTGGCCTGGATGGAAGGCGCCGATTGGCCGAGCGCTTCCCGCTTTCCGTTGGCGCCCAGGAGGCTGAGGAGGCACGGTGACACTCGACGGCCCTTGCCGGCGGAGACGGTCGCCAGGCCGGGGTGTGCTGCGCTGCAGGTGGGGCAGGTCGGCGGGAGGCCGCGGTGGGGACACGTGGCGTGGCGGCGTGAGCTGCACTGACAGGGCCATCCACGGCACCGGTACAGGGAGGAGTTTGTGAGGCGCGAGGCCCCGCCGGGCTGTGGTAAAGAGCGTGGCCTCGTGGCTGGGCCTGGAGTGGAGGGCGGCCTTCGTGCTGAGGGGTCCGAAGCGCGCGCGCGCTGTGTGTGCTCGGGGCGGGCACAGGGGACTTGGGCTGGCAGCGTGGAGGGCTTCCTCGGAACTCTTGGTTTGGCCTCTAGTAACTGTGGAATCCCCCACCGACTTCCAGTCTAAGGAAGCCATGAGGCTCCCTCAGCCTGGACGAGGACCCGCCCCCTCCCCCAGCCTTGTCAAGAGACGGCACGCGCATGTGCAGTGCCTGCTCTCATGCGTGCACGTGCTCCCGTGCTTGAGTGTTAGGCCTAACTCTTGGGTCTTCTGCCAAGTCCCTTGTGTCCGTCACCCTACTTTTGAGTTTCTCAACGGGACATGCTCAGAGCCAGCTAACGACCCAGCCCCGTGTGGGAAAAGTTCTGTGCTTCCTTTCCTGGTTCATTTATGAGTGCCATAAAGATCTTTTTGAAAGGTTTTCCTCAGGGTGGAAAAGCCATTTGCCTTTGTCTAGCTTCCCCTTTGACTTGCGAATGGTTGGCTTATCTGACAGGTAGCCCCCCAAAGAACTGGTTTTGGCTTTGTTGCAGTCAGCATTCATGCAATGTGTGTGCATGTAACTGGGGGTTATTTTTCTTTTTTCTTTTAAATCAATCTATATAGATATGAAAATTTCCTTTTCCTTGGTTGGTTCCTCTGTACAAAAGACGACTAGAGAATAGAACCATCTGGCTAGCATAATATATCTTTTGGCCATAATTACTCTGTGCAGTGTGTAGATGGCTCAGAGCACTCTGGGGAAATTGCGTTACTTCCAATTGTTTTAGTTGTGAAACATCATGACAGGGCTGCACTGACAGCTGCTGGCCCATAGGAAACAGAGTGCATGAGATCTCTACAATATATTTTAAGCGTTAACTGTTTTAAATCACATTTTCAAATTGGAAATGAAATAAAATGTTACAGTTTTCAATTTCATTGATATACTTTAGCCGCATGGAAATGGGGGTGTAAAGGTAGTTTTTTGACTATTGGTAAAACACCTACATGTATTCACTATGGATATTTGATAGTGGGCTGGTGATTTTGGATAGGTAATAAAGACCTACTTAATTTATAAATCAGTATATTTTAATATTCTTATTTTCTAACAATCACTGTTAACCACTTTTTAACAGTCATTAGGATTGAAACAATACATATTTGCAAAGTATGTTAAATGAGTATGTTTTCATAAAAACATCTATTTTAATATTTTCTGGCATATTGAATTTTCCTTAGAATTAACTGTTGGCCTTATATAGTAATCTTAAAACTGTCTAAGCAACTTGACATTTTTTTTATTAATATTACTCTGTTTTGTAGTAATGAGCTTACCTAATATTCTAATGGTTGCTTACTAGCTAACTGGTACCAACAGAGATTTTCTATGAAGTAACTTAAGATAAAAGAGCCTCTATTAAAAGAAAGAAAAGTTTATGATCTGGGAGAAGGGAGATTGGGGATAAAATGATTATGTGTCTGAGGCTAGATTATAGAGCAGAAGCTCTGCCCCTTCCCAAAGTTCTCCTTCTTTCTTTTGGTCAGTTTTATTCCCCATTCCTACTCCCCCCCCCCACTATTGGTATAAAATGATCCATGTTCATAGATCCAATATGTGAATCCTTCCACCCTTTTATTTTTAGCACATACACAGATGTCCTTCACAGAGTGTAGCTTACTCTTGTGCGTATTTTAATTTTTCGCAAACACTCTCCAGAGGGATCATCTATGTCTTATTTCACTTTTCTTGTTACCCTGTTTTGAATGGGGCCTTGTTCTGAGATAAAGACTGGCTGATTAAACTACAGGTTTAAATATTCAGTTGCATTCTGTGCACATTGCTTCTGTTTACCTAATTTTTCCCTAACACACCAACAAAGGCAGGGTTTTTTCCTTAAAAAAAAAAACCTGCTGATAGTGGCAGTGCTACAATAAATATTAAGTACTCTCTTTGTACTTTTAGATTTCTGTAAAATGTATAGCTAGAAATGGAACTACATGTTATAGAACACAGACAAAATTTTTGCCTATAGTCTCTACTTTTTCCAAAGTACAATTATTGATACCCATAATTTTCTATTTTTCATATTATCAGAATTTTTAGTTTTTGCCATTCTAGTAAGTGTTAGAGTTGGTTGTTTTAATTAGAACTTCTGTTATAGAGGTAACATCTTGTCCTTCTATTAGCCACTTTATTTTCAAGTTTCTCATTTTCCGAATGACTTGTTCTTTTACCTTTTTCACTTTCATACTTTTCTCCTTGATTCCTCAGTTCTTCAAAATTATTTTAATGTATGTCTTAGGAGCAAAACTAAACATCTTTATGATAAAATACATAATTTAAAATGTATGACAATGTAAAAAGGCTTAAGAAACTATTTGATTTGGTATAAGAACATTGAATATAATGTTTTAAGATTTTAAACTGTAAACACATTGAACACATGATAAGATACATAAAATGTTTTCTCTCATAGGTGTCTGTCTTCTCCTATTCTTAAATGAAGTCAAAATGCCAGTGAGACCAGACCTCCAAGTATGTAGTTCCTTTACCACAAACAAGCATTTTAATCACTAAAGTAACTTTTGTGTACTTACATATACATGTTGGTAAATTTTTAGCAATGACAAACTTAATGCTTTATGAAATACTCAAGAGTAACTTAAATATAGTTTCCTTTATTAAAATAAAGAATAACTTATATATGGTTTCCTTTATTAAACTTTTTAATGTATGTTAAGAACATAAAATATCAAAAGTATTGATTTTTTACATGTGCTTTCAATATTGAAAATAGTCAGATAAAAAAACAGATTAACATACCTGGAAATTCAGTTCAAAGTTTTAAATTGTCTGATCCTATCCTTTATATGCATGCAGTTTATAATTAAGTCTGTTCAGTGATCAGATTGAAGTCTGAAAGCTTCCTTATGTTGTTCTGTAATAGAGGGGATAGCAGGTTTGATAGAAGTCATACTAGAGTAATACTTAGGTTGAAATACAATTTTTAAAAGGGTAAACTTACCTTTACGCAGTTTAATTTTTAAATATCGTGTAGCTTGTACTCAGATTTGCTAGGATTTTATCCTTGGATTAAGTATAGTTTCTATAGTGTTGATTTTATTTTTCATTAGTTTATGATTTTGAGTTGATAAAGTTTGTGATTTTTTTGAATTGATAAAGATACAAATGTAAATTGGAAGCTTTTAATACAATATTTTCTCTCTGAAATTATTACTAAAGAAAATTAGTTACTCTGGATAGTGATATGTTTTCTTCTTAAAATATTTTTTAAAAAATATAAGTATTTTATGAGCTGATTTGATTATTTTCATTTAAAAACTATTCTTTGGTAGATCAATTGCATAAAGTGACTAATTTTGATGGAATATCTATGTTATTAAATATCTCTCTTCAGCAGTTAGAAAAGTGTATTGATGATGCTTTGAGAAAAAATGACTTCAAGCCTTTGATGACACTTTTACAAATTGATATTTCTGAAGATGTGAAGATTAAATGCAGCAAACAATTCCTCCGCAAGTTGGATGACTTAATATGCAGGGTAAATACTCATTTTTTAATAGCTCCTAAAATTATTACACATGCTTTTACTTTCTAGGAACAAGGGCTCCATTCCAAAAATATAAACAGAGAAAGCCTTGGACAAGCTTGCTTCCAATGATTTAAATGTTTTATCAACATGTACTTATTATCTGAGGCATCTCAAAACATTGAACTCTTGTTTCTAAAGTATCCATATTTCAAAGACTTCCATTATTAATCTGAGGGAGAAGATTACCTATAAACAATTTATTTTTAGAGACCCACCACCATATTTGCAATGATAAACAGTGCTTAGTGATTTAAAAAATAAAGCCAATACAAAACATTACTGAAATTTATATTTAATAAGAGGTAACTACATACTGACTCCAGGTATCCAAGATTGTTGATGAGTCATTGGTTGAATAAGAATTTGTAATCTATTTGTGTTGGCTCATGCCCGTAAATCTAGCACATTGGGATGCTGAGGCAGGGGGAATGCCACAAGTTGCAGGCCTGATCAGCCCTGTCTCCAAAACTTTAAGTCTTAACTCTAAGCCTGTAAAATGAAAGGAGAAAACTGCTTCTGTAGACTTTCTAGATTTTTATGCAGGTGACTGTCTAAAATTTGTCATTAGCTGGATGGTTTGGGACAACTTGCTTTATTAAGGCATTCTTCTCATTCTTTCCGTTATAAAGATGTTGAGAATGGCTCCCTTTTCAGATAGATGAGGATTATAAACTAATGCTGTTCTGGAACAATGTTTATTCCATTCTACTTTTTATTTGCGTCAGTTCAAATATGCACATTTCATTTTAGGAACTTAATAAAAAGGATATCCAAACTGTTTCAAACATCTTGATATCTATTGGAAGATGTTGCAAGAATATCTTTATATTGGGACAAGCTGGACTTCAAACCATGATAAAACAAGGATTAGTCCAAAAGATAAGTACTAATTTATAGGCGGGAAAGCTGATTAAGGTGCAGTACCCATTAAGAAAAAAAAAGTCCAACTACTGAATGCAAACTTAGAAACTTTATATAGAATTTTGAGAGTAAAGTAAATATTTTTATGATGTGGGCATAAGGTAAAGGTTCAGAAGGAAACTCTACAAGTTCCTTGACAACCATGTGAACTTAGGATCACAAGATGCCAACGGGTCTTTATTTGAATTACTTTTCTGTTGACTAACTCATTTAGTTTGTTTACTGTCTGACACCTGTACTAAAATATAAGACACTGATTTTTTTATATGTTTAATCAGTTACATATAACAATCAGATTGATACTCATATATGAATCAAATTGAAGTAAAATAATTCCAAAAATATCCAAATAATATAAATAGTCCTAATAATTTTAGCTGATTATAACAAGTGTATCTGTACTAAGAATGTAAAAAGGGAAGTGTAAGGGTCTTTGAAATGGAATTATTATCTCCAATCCTATTTTGAACAGTGAAGAAATAGAATAAGTTAAAAATACAAGACACTTTAAAATGTAAAATTGCTTTGATTATCAATACTGGGGTTTTCATTTTTAAAGTCATTTTGTTCTAGATTTATTCACTAAACAAATACAAGTATGTAAATTGTTAAAATGGTATTCAAATTAACTAATTTGTGTATTCATTTTTACATGGTTTCCTGGTTTGAAAATTCCAAGGACATTATTCTGAGTCAACAACAATCAAAAGATGAAGCTGTTATGAATATGATAGAAGACTTATTTGATCTTTTGATGGTAAAAATGACTGACTTTTATAGAGCATGGTTTTTATTAGAAAACCATTTGTTTGGGTTCTAAGAGTTATTAATAGACTCGCTAGTAACTTGATTGAATCAATCTGTCCAGACTGTATAACTCACTTAAGCTGGCTATATTAAATAGTTTATTAATAAATGAAAGTTAAATAGTTATACTGTGAGTTAAAAATCTGTCATTTTAATAATAGCTCTTGTAATGATTTATAATAGTAAATTATAAATGAAATATTTATCTTTTTTTTAGGTCATATATGACATCAATGATGAAGGTAAAATATCTTATTTCCATCAAAGCAACTTGCTAGGAACTTTTAGTATAAGTTTTTTTAATATCTATAATCCTGTTCTAGGAACTCATGATTTAATTAAAGAATTGAAGTTTTTCTGTAAAAGACCAGATAGTAAAATTTTAAACTATGTAGGCTAAGAGGGAAAAAATGCAAACATTAGTTTGGTATTTCAACAAATTTAAAAAATGATTTATGGATACAAGTAAGAATGTATTTTTGTATTATGAACTTGTTACTAAGGCAGAAAATGGTATCTTTGAATTTTACTTAGGGATCAAAGTTTGTTTTAAAATTTAACAAGTTAAGTTTTTTAAAACATGTTTATAATGAAATTTTATATCATGTAGAAAAGGGCAGTGTTTGGACTTATCTTCAGGAAAAGCTGTCAGTTAAGGAACATTTTAAATTTCCATTAATTGAATTCTGATACTTTCTAAAATGTTTGCTGTTTATGTTTGTTATTCAGAATATCATTACCTAACAGTAGTTACTGAAAATGATATGGAAACTCCTTAACTACACAACAAAAATGACTTTTCATGTAGCAGTTTCCTGTTTACTAAAATCAATGCCCAAAAATATTATAGGAGCTCAAATTGTAACTTGGGAAAAAACATAATGTCCTCTGCATATTTGTGGAGGAATAAAGATCTTCATTGTTTTTCCTTCTTTGAGACAGGATCTCACATAGCCCAGGCCACTCCTTATTGTGAAGCTGAGAGGCCTTGAGTTCCTGATCCTCTTGCTGCTGCCTACTGAGTGCTGGAGTTAGAGGCATGTGTCCAAAATGCCTGACAGATATTTTCATAAATTCACTATGTCAGAAACATAGACAAAAATGTAATGTTTTTTCAAAGTGTCAGATTTGTGGAATAACCATAAGTTCACAAAAGTACAATGACTTCAGTGGCAGTGGTTTGCCAGATAGCCATTCCTTCCACTTACTGTGGTAACGGTAATGTGAAATGCAGTTCTTTTATTCCCATCTTAATTATTATTTACTATCATATCACATAACACACAATAAATATATCTTTTATCTGTGCATATGTATTTTATAGAATGAATACAGCAAAATTCAAGAGGTTTTAGAGCTGGGCTGATAAAAATGTAATAGGGTCTGTATTGATAAGATAACCCAAACCACCACCAAGAAAGAAACTGCTATCTTAAAAACTGGCCATGGGAGGGTTAGTATTGAGAGCAAAGATATGGGCAATTGGAGAGACAAGACCAGGACAGGGTTTAGAGGAAAATCAGTGGGGCTCAGGCCCCGATTGGATGAGCAAGTAGATTGGCAGACAGCAGTCAAACAGCCACCCCAGCAGTGGGATGCTGAGCTAAAGTCCAAGGATAGCTGAGAGTTCTCTGTTGGTTGGTACTTGACTCATATGCCAGGCATCAAATGACCGTTCAGTTGTGGGGCCATTGCTATAGCATTGCTAAGTTTTTCTCACAGTATAGAAGCCAGGTGAGGTAGTTTTTATTCACTTTCCTTGTTCTGGCTAGCTAATTTTCTTGTGTTTTCTTTCTCTGATAAAACTTAAATATACCCATGTGCCTATGGAGTCTTGCTTCACCTTGGAAAAAATGTAGTTAGCCACTTTGTAATTCTGAGGAATAAGTCATCTATAGGTTACACTCTAGGGTATGGTGCTGGATAGATGGTGCTATTCATGCATCCACCTAAGCAGTCAACCATCCTGTGTCCTCAAAATGGAGTTAAAAACTGCCTATAAAATCAAGCCTGAGAAAAACACTGTACAATGTAGAGTAACTTAGAGAAAAGGACATAGCCTGATTTTGACAGATTGGCTTCTCATTTTAACTTTTGATAGTATAGGTAATGTGTAAATCAGCATGGTGATTGTGATCTTGTATGTCTTTCCATCATAATGTCACAGTTGGTTGAATAATAAATTCATGATACAGTAGACTCATTGGCACCAATCTGCAAGTAATTCCACTTTCCTGGTAGCCTTGGCCAAAGTAAATACAGGCTCTTTTATTCCAATCTTTGTTACTAATACTTATACCCTGAGATAACATACCAATCACAAACATAAGCACACACACACAGGTATGTTTATACATGTATAGGTTACACAATGAATCAAAAAGGTATAGCTGTAGCAAAATTTTAAGAGTTTCAGAAAGTCCTGAGAGATCATATCTGGGAGACTTATAGGGATGCAGAGTTTCTGTAGGAATGAGGTCATGAACCCAGGCTACTGGGGGTTTGCTGCTGCCATAGACTATAGGAACAAGGTATGCCGAAGTTTATAGAGACAAGAAGATACCCAGGTTCAGATGAATGAATCGGTGGATAGGCAAGGTAACAGTTTAATTAGGTCATATCAATTTTGGGGACAGAGATAACAGGCCCCTAAGGCAACCAGGAAGGGATTCCTTGTCAGTCCCTTCACACACACACACACACACACACACACACACACACACACACCAGGTCGTCAGATGACAGGTGGGTGGAGGTATTCCCATCAGAATGTCAGATGTCCTCTTCATTAAGTCCAGGTTAAGGAGCTTCACACCCTCTACAGTCTACTATGTCCACTAAGTTCTGAGGCCTGGTTTTCCAGATATGATT
Source organism: Grammomys surdaster (assembly GCF_004785775.1). Lineage (NCBI taxonomy): Eukaryota > Metazoa > Chordata > Mammalia > Rodentia > Muridae > Grammomys > Grammomys surdaster. The sequence continues at coordinate 953,661 of NW_021604683.1, read as the reverse complement.
ATAATGCATCCATATAATCTACAGTCCAAATTTACTTGAATAAATTTATAGAGTATCACCTTTTCTGCTTTGGGGAATAAGTTATGTTTGTACCCTATTGTTGGCACTGGAAAGATGGTGATGTTTAAGTGTCCACTAGATGTAGAGTCTTCCTGTCCTCAAAATGGAATCAAATGCTGCTAGCAAAACAATCTCTCAGGACAGGATGGATATGTTGTACAACATGGTAGGGCTCCACCGGATCTTAACAGTAGTGTTAATAAATGCCATTCAGTAACACCAATTATTAAAACAATTGCATTGCCATTAGAGTTGTAAGCACTGTTCTGTCTTATAGTTGGAAGTTTAATTCACTAACTCTTTTCAACTCTAACAAAAATTGATAACAAGGTTGAGGACAGATCTTTTTGAGAATAATTTTTAGTTTGGCTTTGAGTATGTAAGATGATAAAGTTTGCCAGTGCTGGACCATTTGTCTGCAGTGTGGTTGCCAAGTAGGATTGTCAGGTGCTATTTGTGATTAAAAATATACATAGCTGATAGACTAAGATTATAATGAGTGAAATTTGCCTTTGGTACTACCTCAGTAAATGGGATAGATACAGATGTTTTCTACAGAGTACCTGCTAAGAGCTGGTTCTACATTACAAAATAAGCAGGGTTGGATTTGTGTGCTGTAGTTGTCAGCTTTTGAGCTAATGGAACAAAATTCTTAGTGGCAAAAAGGATACAGAACATATTAGCTTGTCACCTCATTTAGAGACAGCACATACATGTGCAGGTTACTTTATTTCTTCCCCCTAGAGACTTCATCATAATTGGTAACAGAGGCCAGTGAATCACTTACACACATAGCTGTTTACTGTTTTCAAAGTCAAATGTGTTAAGCAAATTGATGATTTAAATAACAGTTAATGTTACCTTTTCATTGATTATATTTTTGCAATTAACAATTTAAATTCCCAGGAAAGAAATCCTAAGAGTACTAGCATTATATATACTGAGCCCTCCTACTGTAAAGTAAATTAGAGCTTTTCATGTTAGTTGTTTTAGTTGAGTATGGTCATTTTGAAAAGCTGTAATTTGCTTTTGCGGTATTTCCATTGCTAAAACTCAAATCTGTTGTAAAGTGACAGTTTTCTCTGAGTATATTTAGTATTGATAACCCATTTTTAAAATAGGAGGCTTTATTTTTTATACACTCTATCTTGATCATGTTTTCTCCTCCATCAACTTCTCCCAGATCTACCCCATCTTTATCCTTTTTTTCCTCTCTTTCCCTTTCTTCTTCCCTTGCTCAAGAAAAAAAATCAAAATAATAATACAAAACAAAAACTGCCCAGCAACAAAACAAAACAATACATGGGGTCCATTTTGTGTTGGGCATCTACTTCTGGGCTTGGAGCCTTCCCTGGAGTGCTGGATCATACCCAGTAACATTTCATTGGGAAAAACATGACTTCCTATCAGGTATTAACAGCAAATAACTAAAAGATGAGGTTTTAACTAAAAGACAAAATCCTCAAGTCACTTAGAGATTCATGAGAATAAGAAATGTTGATTTGTTATATAAAAGAATGTTTGAAGTATGACTAAAAGTTAGTGAGGCCAGTTTATATAAACACCTCAGATAATAAATGATTGTTAAGTTGATTTAAAATTAACATGTCAATAATAATTTATTCAGGTAAAAACCAAGTATTGGAAAGTTTCATACCTCACATCTGTGCCCTGGTTATTGATTCAAGAGTGAATTTTTGCATTCAGCAGGAGGTAACTCTTTTCAGACCTAAAAATGAAAAAGTAAATGATAAAATGAAATAACTTAGACTAAGTTTCTTAAATTAATTTCATGGGTTATATTTCTGTTGTCTGAGTAATTAATTGCCTGACAATGTAATTTTTAAATGATCAATTAAAATCTATAACTGAATGGATTTATGTATGTATATCATTAATATGAGAACCTATACTGCCAAGGTATTAGTTTTCTAGTATGTAGATGGCAATATAGCGTGTAGTTTTATATGTGTACATGCATATGCATAATCATAAGAACAAAAACTAGATAACCTTTTATTTATTCCCTTAAGTCTTAGAATAGTTATGTGTTTTTTCATAGTGGGTGAGAAAGCTTCAATAAAGGAGTCATCCTGTGCTAAAGTGCACTTTAGACTAGACATTCTTTCCTTATCGGACTTACATTCTCTGCTTAGCATTGTAAGTTCATGTATCTGTTTCTTTAAGTGCTTCTTAGAAAACTGAGTTGCTTTTTTTTTTCTCTTTCAGGCTTTAAAAAAAATGAATTTGATGCTTGACAGAATACCTCAAGATGCCAACAAAATACTCTCTAATCAAGAAATATTAACTCTCATGTAATAATTTTTAATAATTTGTTCTGATAAATTGTTTAAGAATTTTAAGAAGTATGCTACTACAAATTTGAACTAAGTAATGGAGTCTTACATGCTTATAAATTTTGATATAGTATTTATATTTTCTCCAAAGTTGGTTATACTAGCCAATTATTATTTTTCCCAAAACACAATGGGCTTTCTATCTAATTGATATTAGTTTAGTATATAATTTCTTATTTTAATTCACAGGAGTAATATGGGAGAAAGGATTTTAGATGTAGGAGGTAAGTATGTCTTTCCAAGATTTGAAATCACTTCAAATTTATGAATGTTATGTATATCTTTGACAAAGTTATTAGATTCCATATGTTACATTATCAGAATACACCAAGGGAATTATAATCTGTTTATCTAAGCTAAAGAAAGAATTTTTAATAATAAAAATAAAAAGATGTCATAGAATTTGTCAACAATTTGTCATGATAACAAGAATTAGATAAATGTAAGTATGCCCACCTTGTGATAGTTAGGAATGGTAAAGTAATGCTCCAATACATTAGAAATACTTGTGCTGAAATTTTTCTTAAATGACATATTGAAATTAGAATGTCTAATTTTTTTGTAGTTGACAATTTTTAAACAATACATTTACTACAAAGAACTTAATTTTTCTTTAGATTCATATGATTAAGTTTTGATTTAGTGACTTCTATAGAATAAAGTATGACTTTAATATGTACTCTGATATAGTTGTAAATATAACAAAATGCTATATATTGTTTAAATTGTTTTTCAATGTAGAATTATAAAAATGGTAAAGTCTTAAATGATTCATGGTTTTCTGACTTTTATAAAATGAACAGTCGAATAAGAAAAATAATAATAAATGTTTTCTTATTTCTCTTATTCTTATGCCTTACAAGTAGAGTTGTATAAGCTTAGACTCTTGACCTCTAAACTGACTAATTTTCTTTTAAGATTATGAATTACAGGTAGGCATTGTGGAAGCTTTGTGTAGAATGACCACAGAAAAACGGAGACAAGAACTGGCATATGAATGGTTTTCAATGGACTTTATTGCTAATGCATTTAAAGAAATTAAAGACTGTGAATTTGAAACAGTAAGTAGTATAAAAATAACAAGTTTAGTAAAGATTTTAAATAATTTTTATTTTTAAAACCCTCTTTTGTTTTTGAAAACTAGGATTGCAGAATATTTCTCAACTTAGTAAATGGCATGCTTGGTGATCGAAGAAGGTAAGCTTGATGCCGCGTGTGGCTGTTTGTTGGTACTTATGTAACACACAGTATAAACGAGTGCACTGCTAACCTGAGGGTCTCCTGTTGGCTTTGTTTGGCTTTGTACTTAGAAGGAAAAATGCATCTTATTTATTAGCTCATATAAATAACTGAGTGTCCTAATTTGGTTTACTTTGTTCCAGAATTGCATGTATATTATTATTTGGTGTTTAAGGAATGATAAAAATCTGGCCATATATCTATACAGTGGAGTGAAAATGTATAAGTAACATAAGTAGAATTTTTATTATTTAATATCAGAAACAACCGTGTAATGATAGAAAATATAAATTTCACCATTAAAACTTTTGTGTATGGGTGTTTTTGCTTCCATGTATGTCTTTGCTTTATGTGCATGCAATTCTGAAACAACCAGAAAAGAGTGTTGTATAACTTGGAACTGCAGTTAAAAGGTTGTAAGAAGCCATGTGAGTGCTGGAAATTGAATTCGGTTGTCCTGAAAGGAACAGCAAATTCTCTTACCTGCTAAGCCATCTCTCCAGCCCAAAGCAACAGAGTATTGTAATACTTGGTCTCTGGGAATGTTCTGAATAAATATTTTCACTTTATTTACTAAGGAAGTGAAAGATAGGGGTAGGCCTAAATGCCGTGAGTCTTATTGCCTGCATTTGAATCATAGATTCCATTCTGTTCTATTCTGTAAGTTATTTAATCTTAATATCTTCAGTTTCCTTAGCTGTGTGATAGGAATACTTATAGTACTTATTACATATGTTTGTTAAAGAGACTGACTAAAGTACTTAAAGTACTATCTTACCACAAAAATTTCTAAAAATTTGGCCATTTGTACTATCGACAATGACTCCTATCTACTTTTTACACACTCAAGTCCTGTGGAAACTTCCATTGTATTAATATGTAAATGTAATTAGGAACAGTTGTTCATATTTGAAATGATATTTTTAATTGATATAATTCCTTTAGTCAAAGTGGTAAGTAAATAGTATCCTTAAATTAATAATGCTTTTCTTTACCTAAACAGATTTCCAATAAATTTTTGTTTAAAATAGTAATGACATGGCTTGGGTTGGTGTTTTTCATCTGTTACTTCAGTTACTTGTAAGATTACAAGAGTATTATATTTGAGGACAGCTTAGACAAGAGTGAGACCCCTTCTCAAAAATGGAATTAAAGAGATTATTTTATTTAAAAATTGTGTAAGAAACAACTTCCCCTTGATTCTAGATATTGTTTTGTAGATATAACTTGAATAAGTTACTTCTTGGAAAGCTGACTTATTTTTTCTGAAATTGTTTTGTGTTTTAGGGTCTTTACATTTCCTTGCTTGTCAGCATTTCTTGGTAAATATGAGGTAAGTTTTAAATTGATACAAACTTCAATTATTGGATAATTTTTATATAAAAGTTAAATGGATTATGGACTACATAATGTTTTAAAATGTTAAAAGTACTAGACTTAGATGATGGTACAGGTAACTACTCCTGTCCTTACAGTGACAGCAGGAAAAGATGGACTAGCTCATCTTAGCAGAGGAAGAAGAGCAAGGCTCTAGTTCTTTACCTTCCTCCTCTTTTTAAAGGCATTACTGATGATGATTGTTTATGAGTATATTCAGACTATTTTCAGTCTATGTTAATACTTAAAATAGTTTTGATTTCTTGATGTAATTTCTGTGTAAAACATTTAAGTAGGATTTCCTTGTTCTAAATTATCTAAATGTTAGACATTTTAGCTGTCTTCATCTACTTATACTTTCTCTTGAAAGCATTCAGGGAATGTTCTACTTTATAAGTGTTGTTGATTTCTAGAATTAAAAACTCAATAGTTTAGTGATAACTATAACCTGGTGATAATTTTCCATGTTTTATAAGAGTCATATATACTAGTTTGATATATTATGTTAGCTTCAGATACCATCAGATGAAAAACTTGAGGAATTCTGGATCGATTTTAATCTTGGGAGCCACACTCTGTCATTCTACATTGCTGGAGATGACGATGTAAGCACTTACCCTTTTGTGTTACTATATACACATGTGTGAAAGACAGTCTTTAATTTACTTTCAGAATACATGTTTGTATACATTCTTTTAACCATTCTTTTGAAAGATTTTAACATTAGCCTTTATTTTAAGGTTGTACAAACTATCATGCTAATTAAAATGAAACTTCTTTGATTTTTTTAACCTTTTTATTTATTTATTAATTTATTTCTTTTAAATTCTAAATTTAATTCCCCTACCGGTCTACCCTCTGACTGTTCCACATCCCATACCTCCTCCCCATGCCCCTGTCTCCACGAGGTTGTCCCCATTCCCACCCCACCCCCGACCCTACCAGACCTCTAAACTCCCTGAGGCCTTCAGTCTCTTAAGGGTTAGGTGCATCTTCTCTGACTAGACCCAGATCCAGCAGTCCTCTGCTGTATATGTGTTGGGGGCCTCATATTAGCTGGTGCATGCTGCCTGTTTGGTGGTCCAGTGTATGAGAGATCTTGGGGGTCCAGATTGAGACTGCCGGTCCTCCTACAGGGTTGCCCTCCTCCTCAGCTTCTTCCAGCTTTTCCTTAGTTCAACCACAGGGGTCATCAGCTTTTATCCATTGGTTGGGTACAAATATCTGCATCTGACTCTTGCAGCTGCTTGTTGGGTCTTTTGGAGGACAGTCATGATAGGTCCTTTTTTGTGAGTGCTCCATAGCCTCAGTAATAGTCTCAGGCCTTGGGACCTCCCCTTGACCTGGATCCCACTTTGGGCCTGTCACTAGACCTTCTTTTTCTCAGACTCCTCTCCATTTCCATCCCTGTAGTTCTTTCAGACAGGAACAGTTATGGGTCAGAGTTTTGACTGTGGGATGGCAACCCATTCCTCACTTAATGCCCTGACTTTCTGCTGGAGGTGGGCTCTACAAGTTCCCTCTCCCCTCTGTAATGCATCTCATTTTTTGATTCCTGAGAGTCTTTCACCTCCCAGGTCTCTGGTGCATTCTAGAGGGTTCCCCCAACCTTCTACCTCCCAAGGTTGCCTAATGAGTGCTACATTTTAATACTAATTTTAACATAAACCTTTCAGAAATGAATATTAACAAAATTTAAATTTTTTGGTCACATGAACAAAATGAATCAAAAGTAGAGGAGACAGCATGAAGGCTGCTCAGCTTAGCCTGTACAAGGCCCTTGGACATACAGACACTCCGTGAGAACTAACATTGACAGATGACAGCAAATGGTCTTACTCAGGCTGGAATCCTCCTGGAAAGATGTGAGGGAATTGTAGAAGTGAATTTTAGTTCCATATGGTACCATAGTCCTCTGTATTCCAAGGTGGAATATTTCTTATTTTTCTGTTTGTTACCTGTGGAAAGATATTGAAGTCATTACTTCCTAGCTATTACTTTATATTTGGTATAGCGGCATTCATCTGGTTCCAATTGTGAAATCACTGCCAGATTCTGATAGAGTTGATTAGCACTTACTAATCTTGTTGTGGTTGCTGGTATTATAAGGAACCTCTTAACCTTTTAAATCTATTTTTTTCGAACCCTACTTCTTTCCCACATAATATCCACATAACATAAGTGGATGTTAGCCAATACTTTTAGAGTTTTCACATATTTTTTACACTAGAATACCTTCATAGGATGCTTATTTTCAGAAACTATTAGAGTATAGTTATTAATGTCTCACTGGTTCAGTTTGGTGTACTAGATGATCTAGACCAGAATAAATCCACCATAAATTATTTTCTAAATACTGATCAAGATGCTTGGAGATTCTTCTCAGAATTATACTTTGAATTCTCTTTCCTATAATCTCTATGGTAATGGGTTCTTCCTATACTCTGTGCTTTCCCTGGCACTCATTCTCCACATAGAAGCAACTTAAACTCCCGTATTTGTCTCTTTAATGTAGCATATAAGACATTTTACAGCCTTGGTACCTAGATATTCCTCTGAGATAAAGCTTTCTCTGTGTTTGAGCTACCCACATTTCACATCTTACAGGTCCCCTCTAACCCTCCCACCAGGGACCCCTCTTGTAAATCTTTGCAACCTAGTTTCTGTGACAGTTCAACTGGCAACTTATCACAGCCTAGAATCACCTGGGTTTTAATGAATAATTATCTAGATTATGTTGGCCTGTGGGCATGTCTGGAGAGGTGGTAGATTGTCTTAATTCTTAATTGATGTTAACACCCATTCAGTGGATGTCAAAGGGAGGGGGAGTAAACTGAGCACAGAGCAAACCAGTACCCATGTCTTGCTTCTCTGTCTAATCTTGACTATGCATGTGATGCTTCAGGGTTTTGCCTTAACTTCCCCACAGTTATGAACTGTAAGTCAAATAAACCTACCTCCCCTAAGTTGCTTTTTGACAGGATATTTTATCACAGCAACAAACATGTGAGTAGGACAGCTCCTTCTAATTTATGTTTTGGTAAGAGTACTATCTGCTTGTAAATGGGTTCTCTGGTATAAAATAGCCTTACTACCAAGTTATGTATCACATTGTCTAATGTTTACTGAAAATAATTGTTTTTCTATCTCATAAAATATCAGGGATGTGGTTTTTCTTATTTATACTGGTATTAGGGCTCATTATTTTTAGAATGAATAAATGGAATATTGGAGGAACAGGAAGTTGCATGTTTAGTGATAAATAGTACATGAGATAGGAGAAAGACAAGGCACTGTAAAGCCACTTAGACTTCAACTGAAATTGATATTGAAGTTTTAAATCAGGAATAAATATATACTCAAGGTCTTTTTCCTCCTAAATTTAAGGATCACCAATGGGAAGCTGTCACTGTGCCTGAAGAAAAAGTTCAGATGTACAACATTGAAGGTAGTAAAATTGAAGCTCATATTTTTGTAATTCTCTTTTTAGTTTCTGTCATAAAGAATGAAACCTGTTGCCTTTTTGAGATAAGACAGAGTACTGAAAACAAAACATCTGTAGATACATTCTATACTCCACTTTTCTATATATAAAAGCTGTGATATTTGGTCTGACCAGTCTACTGTTGGTGTTTTCAAGGTTCTTACATTTCTATCTCATTTGTTTTATTAAATTTAAACATCTCATGTCTTCATTCCTGTAACAATAGTTACATAATGCTGCTGGACAAAATTATGAAATCTAGCAGACTGGTAAAAGGCCATATTAAGTAAAGGTATATGTTAATCACTTAAGAGGACATATATTTCATCATTTGTTTTGTTTTCTTTTTTAAATTTTTTTTTACTTTTGTTTCCAATCTGCTTTTATACAATTTTAATTACATGCAAGTATTAAAGTCAGTTCTAGGTTGAGGAACTACCAATAAAATAGTCGAGGAACAAGCAAGGCAATAAACAAAGTCCTGTAATCACTCCTGAGATCATGTTTCTAAGGGCTTATCAGGATGATCAAAATATCTGAGCCTACTTTCCTGTCCTAGCCCAAAGTCATTTTCATGCTTGAAGCCTACTTCTTTGTTCTAGCCTAAGATATAGATTTCTGCCTGAAATTACTTCTTTGTTCTAGCCTAAGATTTAGATTCCTGCCTGAAATTACTTCTTTGTTCTAGCTTAATGTTACTGCCAGACAGCCTATTTCCTTGTCCTTGGCCAATGTCAGATTCCAGCCAAGAAGTTCCAAAAGCTCTCCACATCTCCCCCTTTTTTATTTCATAAATAAGATGGAGCCTGTCTTAGGATGTTCTGACAAGAGTGCCTTCCTTACCCGTCATGGACTATGCATTATCAAAAGCAGTGCACTTCTGTTGTAGATTGGTAAGGCTCTGTGCAGAATCTTACCCGTGCTTGGCTTGCCAGCCTGTTAAATTAATAACTCTGTCTGGGAGTCCATTTTCAGCTTCACACCATGTACTTTGACTGCCAACATGATGATGTTAAAGACAAGCTTTAACATGATGGGCAGGAATAAAAGTATTCCCAGGACAAAAAGGGCTAGCATAATCAAGCTATATATGCCATTCTTAAAGCTTAACCAAAATGGAAATACTGACCTCAGGCCATGTATATAATTTTATTAGCAGTATTTGTAGCATCAAAGCTCAGCAGAGCAGCCTTCTTTAAATTCATAATCTCACTATGCAAAGATAAAACATCCAGAGAGGTATTAGAATTATGCCAAATACCCTGCAAGTGTCTTTAAACTTTTTCCTAATTATAATGACTCTCATTGTAAATTTTAGAAGTAACACAAATCCATTGGTATTTGGCATGGCCCTTGAGATGGCTCCTTACTCTGAACCTTTAACTCTGAACCTCCTTCCAATAATTTGAATAGGATAAAGAGCATCAATCCATTGTTCCAAATGCCTATCTAAATCTTCTTGTATACTCAACACATTGATAACATTTTTTTTCTTTTTGGCTAAAGGTAACAAAAGTAGCTGTCTTAACTTCTTGTGTCAAAGTAATTGCAGAAGCAGTGGTGCTAGCAATTAATGTAATTAAAGCTGTTATACCAGCAGTAATTAAGCCCACTACCCTCTTGCTTCTGCTTAAAGCCTGACTCATTTCTTCCAGTACTTATAAGCTTTTTTTCAGAATACCAACATTCTGTAATACTCAGGGCAATAAAAAAAAGCTGATTGATAGACCTCCATAATGGACATGCCAGGTTTCAACACACTAATACAATTAGAAAGTGTACAATCAATACAAGTTACATTAAATACTGTAGAAGAAACAAAAGTATTTTAACTTGACAATTAAAAGAGCCTTAACACATACACTAACACTTGTTTGAAATCCAGATCCTGACCCAACTTTGTCTCTTGCAAATATCATAGAGAACTGCAGCTAACTTCCAAATATGTTTCTGAAAATGTCCAGAACCAGCTTTCCAAGTGAAGACTGTTATTTCCATGATTGAGTCCAAATAACTGGTTACATTTAAGAGAAATACAAGAGTCATTATAACTTCCCTTTTTGATTCTCTGTTCCACAAGGTCTAAAAACTTGAGGCAAGGCAGCTCTCTCATATGGGATATAAATAAACAAAGGTGGGTCAGGAACATATGCCCAGTACAGCTTCCCAGTCACCATTGTCAGGTCACTCAACAAGCTCACTGGTCAGCATCATTTCTTTGTCTCAGAATCAGCATGTATCACCAATCACTCTGGCAGCCACCATACTCCTTCAGCATCCTGCAGAAACACAAACATGCCCTCTTCCCCATATTAAATACCTGATTGGGATCATGCCATATCCCAGTAAGTGGATCCTTCCTTTCCTAGCATAAATATGCTAGTTGTAGGGTGCCATAGACACTCAGCAGAGAGTGCCTTGGCATCCATATTTTTAAAATTTTAAAGTAAAAAGAATATGATTTAAGTAAATTTGTGGTATGCAAGGATATGTGGTATCCCTTTTTCTTTTTTCCCCAGTCTTAAACTATTTTAATTAATAATATATTTTATCAATTAGGACATGCAGATCTAGTTCCATTTCCATAGTAGCCTATGCTATGCCTATTCCATTTATTTTTTCTTTTATTTATTTATTTATTTTTTAATTGGATGTTTTATTTACATTTCATATGTTGTCCCCTTATCCCATCCCCCACCCACCCAGGAACCCCTATCCCCTCACCCCTCCTCCTCCTTCTCTGTGGATGTAACCCCTACCTACCCGCCCACTCCCACCTCCCCACCCTCAAAATTCCCACCCCCTGGGGCGTCCAGCCTTCACAAAGTCAAGGATCTCTTCTTCCCTTTTTCATTTTATGAAGATATTGTTTTAAAGTTCCATGGGCCTGTTCCACAATACCTTGTCTTTGAAGATTATAAGGAATCCCAGTAATATAGGTAATATTAAATTACCAAAAGTCTCTAATGCTCAACTGCAATAGCCATTATGTTTTAATCTGATTTGGAGCAGCCAGCATAGAAAAACAATGTAAACAATAACTAATTACATTTTTAGTTGCTTCTTCTATTAAAGCAGTTGCAACTAGAAAGCCTGAGGGGGTGTCAATAGTCACATGTACATATTTTAATCATCCAAAATCAGAAATATGAGTAACATCCATTTGATATAATTGATTAGGTGTGAGTTCTTGAGGATTAACAGCGTTATGTAGTTCAGGTAGAAATTGAGTACATTCAGGACAAGTCTTTACAATTTGACGTGCACATTCTCTAGAATCCAAATTGTTGTCTCAAGCTATTACTATTTTGATGATGTAAAGAATGAGATTGTTTGGCTAACTGTGCAAGGCCTATAATCTGCCTGGTGTACAAGTTTGCTGTGGCATTGCCCTAAGGTACCCAAGCAATCCAGTATGAGCTTTTAAATGTCCTATAAAGTTAAGGAACAGTACGTTCTCTATGATCCTGGACATGTTAGAGCTTCTGGGAATCCAGCTTCCTCTGGGTGTTGCAGGATTGGGTGCAGAGCTGATGCCCAAGGTCTGATCAGGGCACTATGCAGACCAGAAGGCATTTCATCATATTTTTAATTTGTATTTGAGTTCTTTTCCTACATGAGTTCTCTGGCTGTTTGTGTGCTTTCCTCTGTAGAACATCTGTGTAAACACTTTTCCATCTTTTGCTGACATGCCTTTTCACTTTTGAAATTGTTGTATGTTCTAGAATACCAATCCTTGATAGATACATTTCAGGAACATATTCTTAGTTTGTGTCTTGCCTTACAATTTTGGAGGAGAGGTCAAAGAAAAGCCATTAAATTTGAAGTCTAGTTGATTAGATGTTTTTGTTATGTTTTGTTTTTTCCCTGTGTGGCTGTTGTTTTGTATGACCTAAGAAATCTGTCATTCTCAGTTACAGAGGCTTTCTGTTTTGGTTTTGGCTTTTGTGTTTTAATATGGTGAATGAAATCCAATTAATTTTTGCCTGAATTGTCAGAAATTGTGGGAGATTATGCTAATTTATAGTTATTCTATGATTATTTGCTGAAATGGCTTCAATTTCTGAGTTCCTTTGTAAGTCATATACTGTGACATTGAACATTACTCCTCTGTGGTTCCTCTGTGAAGTCTGCTGGCTCTGTAAGACTGATCTTGCATCCTGCTGTTGTTATGTATTCCTTTGATCTACTTACATATCGTGTGCCAGTACCACAGTGTTCTCAGCATTTTGTGTTCATGTGTAATGTAGCTAATTTATTTTGTGACATTTTGGGGTTTTCAGAAACACAGCCTTTGGAATATCCATATACATTTTTAAAGGTCTTATCAGTCATTTCAGAAAACTTACTGGAATTGCCATTATAGATCAGTATGGGGATACTTAAAATAGAAAATTAATTCAAAGAAATCCGGTTCTTCTTTATTTGTGTCCTTCTCTAAACAATGTTTTATATTTTTCATTATGTCTTATAGATCTTTTGATTAATTTATTCTCAAATATTTCCTTTTGCCTTTCATGATGATAAACATCATCTTTAATTTCATTTTCAGATATTTTCTACTGGTATATAAAATAGTTTTTAAAATATGCTTTCCATGTAACCTTACCAAGTTAACTGTTTAATTCTGGTCATTGTGTAGATTCCTGAAGGTGTTCCATCAGTCATGTTTTTAAATAATGATAGTTTTATTACTTTTTTCTTCTCCTTTTCCTTCTCTGTTTCTTCTTTATAAAATGGAGAAATCTTCCAGTACAATTATGAATAGAGGTGATTAAAAAGTAGATTTCTTGCAGACTTTCAAATGTGGCTTGGGGAAAAGTGTTACATTACTATAAAAGTGTGTGTTAGCTAAGTGGCCTGGTAGACACCCTGCATCAGGCTGAGCAGGCTAATAATTCATGTGCCTTTGCATATAAAACCATCATGGGTAATTCAAGTTAGTCAACATCCGTCCCTCCAATCATCTCTGTATTTGCTCCTTTAAACCCATTTCTTCTGCTACTTGGTCCCTAGACAGTCAATGTTGCTTTCTTCAAAATAGGTGTATATTTACCTAGAATTTATATAAGTGGAATCATATGCTATGTAATAATTTTCTGGTTATGTTGTTTCAAATTTATTTTAGCTACTTGATGTGGCATGTATCAATAGTTTCTCTTTTTTTGGTGGGTTAGTATTCCATCTAATGGCTATACCTTAATTAATCTATGCCCAGGGAATTTTGGGGCATTTTAAGTGTTCCAAATTTTAGCTGCTGCTGTAAATGTTAATGTATAATCTGTATATCTATGATTTATGTCTCTCAGGCCAATTACTAGAGAGTGCAGTGCTTGTCTCATACCAAAGGTATATGCTTATCTTGTCAACTTTAGAAACTTGCAAAGTGTTGGCTAAAATCTTACCAGTTTAGGTTTTTAACCTCAGTGTGTAAGCCATTCAGTTTCTGTGCCAGCAAGATGGTTCAGTGGCTAAAGATACTTGCTGCCAAATGAGTTTGATTCCCCATGATGGAAAGAGAAAACCCACCCCTGGGAATTGTCCTCTGACTTCCACATGTGCATTTGTACCTATATACCCACACATGCGTTCGAGGCCAGCCTGGTCTACAGAGTGAGTTCCAGGAATGCCGGGTCTATACAGAGAAACCCTGTCTCGAAAAACCATTGAAAAAAAAAGGATGATAGCAAAAAATAATTCATATTTCTCATCATTAAGTATTTTATATTGTCTTGGTCTGTTTCCTGTTACTATAACAAAATACCTGTGATTGAATTAGTATGTAACAAGAAAAGTTGATTTGGGTTTGTAGTAGTGGAGCCTGGGAGGTTTATGATCAAATTACTAGTGTACTTGTTTAATTCCTGGCAAAAGGACCTCATGGTGAGAAGCAGAGGGATCCTGTGGGAAGTAATTTTGAAAAACCTGAGCTCACCTTTACAGTAAGCTTCTCTAGCAGCTCCATAAAAGTTGAGAAGACATTAATCTGTTTATGAGCCAGATATCTGCCACCAATTATTCAGCATTGCCAGAATGAGTAATTTTCAACTTGAGGTTTACTGACAGTGAATCACCATATTCATACCATAGAACATTTTGGCAGTTTTCCACTTGTCTTAAATCATTTAATATATTTCACAGAATTACCTCTTGAAATTGTCTGTTTTTATTTATTGGAATTGCCTTTGACTTTTTTTCTAAAGTCACTATTTCATTAGTACCAGTGATACACTGGTATTTATTTCCTATCAAGTCACGTTATGATTGACATTGTATTTAGAATTATAGAAGTTCTAAGTAATTCTCCACCAAAAAGATGCCTCCTATACAGAGAAAGAGTAAGGAACTTAGGACTCTGTGTGGGCTATGGTGGCCTATGTTGCTTTTAATTTCTGTAAATTTATCCCACAGTGTGGTTATTTTAGTTTATTTGATTATGAACCTTTTTGGTTTCTGTCTTAACCTGAGGGGCTATGGTATCTACAGTTGTGCTTTGTAGAGAAATTCTAGCTCAGCTCACTAGGCATTCAGCCCAAACTCTAGCATATATTGTAAGTGGGAAAATGACTGCATTTAAGACTGGCCTGTTTGAGGAAGCATTTTATATTTAAGCCAGTTAGGCAATTGGAGAACTAACTCTTTTAATAATTTAAATATTTAAATGATGCTTAATAATTGTACATAATTAGGAGGTACAATATATTTCTGCATGTGCACATAGGAAGTCCTAGTCAGAGAAATCAGGTAAGAAAAGCTTAGTAGGAGAACTCAGTAGCCTTTTCTGTCCATCTCCTTGTACTGCTCAGAAAATAAAGTCCATAGTTCCTTTAAAATCTACATTTACTATTTACTAACTCTGAGTCAATTTTGAAAGAAAAGTTACTACATTTTCTTTTCTCATTAATTTCTGTTCTTGTTACATTTCGTTGTACATCTCTAACATTTTTACTGTCAAGATACTTAACTCCTCTAATTAAAGTTTCTCCATGTGTGTATGTATCTTTACATTGACTTATCCACATTTGACACTGGTGACTACAATTTATTTATTTTAAATTTCTCAGCTGAGCTCCAAATGTATAGAGAGCACTACTGTTCTCATAATCTTATCCTAACGAGTGCCTCCTTTATTTTCTGACCAATGGTATATGATGAAAACTGCTTGGTTAACACCAGTAAGGAAGCTATTCTTTAATACTTGAAAATGTCTCCTTTGACAAATTCTATTGAATGTTTAATTGTAGCAGGGGGTAGGTGGGCGGCACATGTGAGAGGCACAGTGTACATGGAAGTCAAGAGGACAACTTTTGGGAGTTGGTTCTTTCTTTCCACCATGTAGGTGCTGAGGCCTATGTTTCAGGGTCATCAGGCTTTTGGCAGCAAGCATCATTACCTTCTGCTCTAGTGTAACCAGGCCTAAAAGCCATTCTTGGCTGTTTCCTCCCCACTTACCTGTCACTTCCTGTTCCTTTTATTCCTACTTCTCATGTGTTTGTATTTGTCCTCTCTCTCACCATGACATGGTGATTAATGAGATGACTGAATATTGGTTTATTTTATATATGGATTACAAAATCATTTTGAATAATTTTGCAGTTAAAGCACGTTATTATATTCATATTGGAATCAAATAATTACATCTTGATGTGTTACTAAAGCCTAGCATATTGATATCTGAGCAAGAAACTAAATAAGATGTTTTTTAGTCTTAGTTTGATTACTAATTTTAAAAAGAAAAGTAAATTATAGTTTAAGACATCAGAGCAAACACCAGAAATCTCACCAAAGAAATGATAAAGTACAACAAACATCAATGTATTTCTATATAGATGGTCACAACTCATAATAGATGAATCTTTGTTCAAAGAATTCTCCAAAATTATAATTCTAATGCTGTAGGTTTGCAGTGGAAGAAAGCTCTCCATTTAATAGATATTCATAAGTGACAGAAAAAAATGCAGTTCAGAAGCATGAAGCAATTATTAGTAAAATCCCATAAAGATTCATAAATGTATAGATAATTTTCATCAGAATATGAAATAATCTTTAAAACCATATAAGCTTTTATCTCTGAAATGTGAAAATTTAAGATTGGGCTCACATGAATTGTTTAAATTCTTAGTTGTACCACTGTAGTAAGAAACAGAGCAGCACTTTTATTAGTTACCAGTAAAAGAAAGACATTTCCTATTTGGACAAGCCTTATGAGTTTTAAAACTATATTCTTAATAAAAATATTTGTTCTTAGTTGCTTGCATCACTCTGGATATAAAGTTCCCTACTTTGTGTGTTCGTTTTCCTTTGGCTTAAAATTGTACTCTATGGGGCAGGTGCGGATGCTTTTCAAAGTCAATAGCAGGAGCCCCAGCAGAGGCGGGCAGGAACACTTGTACTTGTGTACCAGTATTTACTCTGTACAGGCAGACTGATGAATTACTAGGTGGCTGTCTATGTATTCTTGTGGTGTTGAGTGTGGACACTTCATACACTGGGACTGGAGTATGTCTTTATTGGATTAAAAATTCCTCAAAAGTTCCTTGAGAATAAGGACTGCATCCTTTTTCCTCATAAAACCCTGGATTTTTTTAAAAAATAAAATGTTATTAATAGTAAATATGTTGATTTAACAGAGATCTTTGTATATATGTATATCTAGGAATAGTGTAAGTATGAATTCAAGTTATTTTCTTTATCTTTAAGAAAACAGCTTTTCAGGTGTATTCATGGGTTATTTTAATAATTAGTTAGGACCTGAAAACTAGAAATCTCTAGTTAAGGCATTATTGTGTAACATAGATGAGGACAGTGAAACTGAAATATAAGTTGACTGATTTGTTTTTATAATTAGTAATAGAGTTGAGTAAACTCAGTTTAAGAATTTGAATTTTGATTCAATTTGATATTTTATTTATAGTATACAGACTAGTATCATGGAGATTAATATATTATCATTAATGTTGTTTCTATATACAGTGAGAGAATCAAAGAAGTTACTGACTCTAACTTTGAAAAATATAGTAAAAATCAGTAAAAAAGAAGGAAAAGAGTTACTTTTGTATTTTGATGCATCATTAGAAATCATCAATGTGACTAAGAAAATTTTTGGTGGAAATAAGTATAAGGTAAGCTTTGAAACCTTGTTCAGCAAACAGAATTAACATGGCTTTGCAAGCTCAGTGTGGGACTGTAAGACTAATTGCTTTTCCATTATCAAATTCTTAAAATGACATAGTTTTTAGCTCTTTAAAATTAGACTGAAGGAAATTGGCAAGATGGCCCACCTAGTGGGTACAGGCACTTTGCCACCAAGTCTGAAGACCAGAGTTGACCCCCAGGGTCCACTTTTGTTGAAAGGAGAGAACTGATGTCACAGGTTGTCCTCCGACCACTACATGTGCACTGTGGCATATGTGCATGAACACACAGTAAAACTGTACTGTGGAGTATCTATTAGCTCAAGAAGTCCTACTGTTTGAGATGCCTTTATAAAATAAAATCTCAGGCAGCAGAGTTGTCTTGATAGTAGCTGCTTAAATCATTTGATGAGTTACTGTCATGTATTTAAATACTGAAATAAAACATTTTCAAAATACTAAACATTTTGAGAATTATAGAAATGATAGAAGTAAACAGTTGTCATCCTATGGAAAAATTACATAAACTAGAGACTATTCGTTAAGGATTATAGCGCAAAGCATGATTATGGAGATGAGACTTGAAAAAGCCTATGGAGAAAGGGTATTATGAAAATCTGTACACCAAGTTACTGTTTAACTGAGAATATAAGTTGACATTTATGGAATATTTTTGAGGCAATGCTTTCTTAACAAATTTGGATAACGTAAAAGATTTATGTCAGAGCAGGGCTAGTGGTATGCACCTTTAATACCAGAATTCAGAAATCAGAAGCAGGCAGATCTCTGAGTTTATGGCTGGTCTGAATATATATATGGCAAGAGCCTGTCTCAAAAAAATATTCAAATATATATTTATAAGGAGCCCTTGTATAGAAATTAAAATGGAAAACTTTAGAATGGATAGTACTAAGTAATCAAAGTGTTCTTAACTTAGACCATTGATATATATGTATCATATTATGTATGATTTGGGGATAATTGACAATTGTGGAAGAATAGGTAGGAAATAAATGCACCAATTAGAAAGAAAATGGCATCACTTTGAATTAATTGAATTTTAGGAATTTACCAGAAAACAAGGTATTTCAGTTGCCAAAACATCTATTCATATACTTTTTGATGCAAGTGGATCACAGGTATGTTTCTGACTTACTCAATTTTTATTCAACACTAAATGACTGTGGTGAAAAAGCCAATTTTAGAGGGTAACTGTGAAAACAAATGGTCTCAATATAAATGGTTCTGGAATAAAATACTTTAGTTAATGATAATTTCTTTATAGAAGTAAAAGATTGTTGAAAACTACAATTTGAGTAATTTTAAAAATAAGAACTGTGAGTGGCAGAGTTTGCTTGCAAACATGGCTGTTTTATTAGGTTATTTGGTGAAACTTAGAAGATGGCTAATAAGGAAAGATAGTATGAATATAAGAGGAACAGTAGCTTTGCAAAATATAGTTATTTTTTTTGAGAAATCTATTTGATTTGTAGTTTTTTTTAAAGTAGAATTTTCTCCATTATGAATCTAACAGATTCTAGTACCAGAAAGTCAACCATCTCCAGACAAAGAAAACCTCATTCATCTAAAAGAGAAATCTAACCTCCAAAAGAAACCTGTAAACCCTCTAGAACTAGACAACAGCAGCAGCCAGGATAACAGGAAAAACAGCCAGGATGAGGTAAATGTGGTGTCTAGTGAGTTACTCTGTTAAGCGACCACCGATCAGTCACTGCTGAAGGAAACAGAGCTAAAGCATCTAGGGTGCATATAGTATCGCCTTGACCAATATAGCATTTTGATTTTTGTTCCATATTTTGCATATGTAAAGAGAAGCAAGGATTTTAGCAAGTCATGTTTATTATTATGCTGTATATTTGTAAATCCTAAATTGGAGAAAGATAGAATAGCTACTTTTTCCCATTTATGTTTTTTTTTTCTATCATTGTTTTGGTTCTAACATAAAGTGCAAGCTTAAAATGTCTTCCGGTTTTTAAGTTCTTTTTTTCCTCATACACCGAGGCACCTTAATTATGTGGCATTCTCTAAAACATGTGTCCCCTGTATTCCCTGGTTCTACTTACCGATTTCTGTTATTTTTAGGAATCACTCAGAAGTGGTGTGGGGTAATTCAAACCCTTTAGTAAAATCACTGGCACTGAATTCCTATAATTAGTTTATGAAAAAAAAATTAAAGGATGCTTAACGTGTTGAAAGCATTCAAAATAGTTTTAAATACCTGTACATGTAAACATCATCTTCATGAAATACTGAAAACCACAAGTCATTGATTAGTTAAATATTTATAAAATATTTTCAGCTAGTATATAAAGGCACTATATTGTATATGCCCATGGTGATCTATAAATATTTTAAAACAGTATTTTTGTCTATTTGTTCATTACCAGCCATGAAGATGACACCATTTAAATTAGCCTAAAACACAGAAATATGAGGGATATTTTATTTATTTCAAAATACTTAACCTTTTTCATGTAGTAAAGGCAAAAGATTGTGAATAACATTGTAAGTTAATTAATGTTTAAATAGAATGTATATTTAATGTGACTGTTTCTCGTGGTTTAAGATCACTACACCTAGCAGAAAGAAAATGTCTGAAGCATCAATGATTGTTCCCGATACAGACAGATACACTGTGCGAAGTCCAATACTCTTAATCAACACATGTAAGTGTTATATTGTCTTTCAAGATTTTAGCAAGTATTTTAAGAGAGGAAATTTTAATTAAGGGAAATTCTAGTTATAAAATAGTAAAATTATGGATCACAGTATCTTCTAACTAAAAAATACATTGACTAAACAATTTTCAAAGTATTAATATTCTGTGTTAGTAATTTATCATGAATTAAGCAGGAGGCATCATAATATAGTGATTAGATGTAGTGTTGGAGTTTTCAAGTTTCTTGGATTTAGTTCTTTACAGCGAGATTTGTACTTAACACACAGTATTTATCCTCTGGGAAAATTTAGAATCAGTTTATTTTTCAACCCATGGAACCAAAATACCTTATCAGTTTGTTTAAAGAATTACATAAAAGTCATTTATTCAACAAATAATGATGTGAAGTTGTGACATCGTACCTGTTACATTCTAGTTCTAGGCTTTGATGGCAACTTAATAATGACCTTCTAAAAATCCTAGTTGCCCCCTAGGTGACAGCCTTGTACATGGCAGATTTCTCAAATTGGTAGTTTCCAATTTGAATAATTATTTGAGTCTTTCCTAATGATTTTTTTCTCCTCTTGTTAATTAGCATAGTGTCCACTTACCCATTAAAGCCAGAAACATAGAAACTGTCCTGAGAACTTCCACCTCTCACCTTCCTCACCTGAAAGTACCTCTGTAACAACAGGGAAAACAGCTGCTGTCTTTATTCTTTTAGCAACACCACGAAGAAGTAGGGTGCCACTGCAAGCAATAAACTCTTCTGAGAAAGCTGTTTCTAAAACATCAGAAAGTGGAGTGGATTATGCTGTGTCTCTCAAATCTAGACAATCTGATGGAAGAAATGGATGGAATAATAAAGCCAATGTAAGGATACTTTGTGTTAAAATAAAATTAACAAGTTATTTTTGAAATCCGTACTGAGCTGCTTTCTTTTCCAAATACAATCTCTACTTATTTAGAAAACGACATGTTTTTCTAAATACCAGCTATCCTTGAAAAGGGGCTTCTGGCACATGACCTGACCCATTGTGCTTACATTAAAGCTCTAAAGTATTTATTTCACTGTTCCTGAAACTTACATATTGCTAGGAGAAAGGGACTTTCTGTCACTCTTTATTATACAAACCTGTGTCTGCTGTGAGGAGACTAGTACAGAAGAAATGTGAGATCGCAATGGAATATGTCCATAAGTATCTAAAGGTCTAGCATGGATTTGACAGAGTCATAAGACTGCTGTACTCATAGTACAAGCATCCTCAGATACACACATAGAATATAGTGAGAACCCACTGAAGAGGCAGAAGCCTACCTCTAAAGATGAAATCTAACTTAAATTAGTGTGCCCAGAAAGATTAATGTCATAAGAGTTGAATATATTACAAAATGTAGTCAGAGTAGTGGATACATTGCCTAGCTTGTTTAATAAAGTCACTATTTTTCTTATTTTGTGGCATAGTCCTGAGTTTTGTACAATGACTAGTAGCATAGAGAGGACAGCTAAGGAAAAATATCTAGAGCTATGCAATATAGTTTGCTGATAGTGATGGCAGATTAATTTTTTAATCTGTAAGATGACTGTGTGTATATAGAAAGAAAAATTCAGGAAGAAATTACCTGGGAAATAGTCAAAATTTTTTAATTATTTAGTATTTCATAAATTTCAGCTCATTTAACATTTTCAAAAGAGAATAGAGTTATTAAATCGACAGCAACAAGAGACATATTTGTAGATTTTAGAAATCACCATAACTTTAAATGTACTGGCTCTGAGATAAGAGTAGAAATTTTGTAGAATCATCTGCCTCCTTGTCTCCAGTGAAAGTTATTTTCTTGTGTTTTTTTTGTTTTAGATTTATTTATTTTATGTATATGAGTACTCTATCTGCATGCCAGAAGAGGGTATCAGATCACGTTATAGATGACTGAGCCACCATGTGGTTGCTAGAAATTGAACTCAAGACTTCTGGAAGAGTAACCAGTGACCTTAACAGCTGAGCCATCTCTCCAGCCCTATTTTTTTTGTATATTAAGATAGGCAATGGTCTTAAGAATATGTCCATACCATTCATAAAATATATATACATTCTAATTTTCATACTAAGGCACACTTACATTTTTATATCTTAATGGTCTTTGAAAAGTTGAATTCATGAGATACCTTAATTTATGTTTACAAATATATTTCCTCTGTCAATAGCATAACAAAACTACTCCAGTCATAGAAAACAAAGAATATGAGAACAATGGATCCCCAGACCAACATTTCAGTAAGTACTTTTAGGGATTAATTTTAGTCAGTGTGAGTACACCTGCTAAAATGTGTGTGTTTGTGCATATTTGTAACAACTGTGCTGGAATTATATTTAAAAATGTTGTTGGGATGACTATATAAACCTTGCTGCTGGGAAATTTGTGTCTGAGAGGAAGGAGGGTGCAAGGTCAATGTTCTCATCCCCAAATGTCAACTTGTATAGGATTTAACTCCCACTTTAGTTTTCCAACTGCATGAAAAAGTGAAAATACAATGGTTTTCTTTTGTTTAGATGAAACTGAGGATATTCTCTCTGATGCATATGCAGTGGAAAATGTAAACAAGCCTGAGTGAGTATAACAGTGCCCATCAGACCACTTAGCATTTGTTCATATTGTTTTGGATGAATAAAATTGTAGTTAACAGATTTGAAAGAAAGGCCTTTATATATTATCAGAATGCATTGTCAGTCATAGCATCAATTGTTAGGTGATAGTTATGATGGAATAATAAGGAATAGGCTTCCCTTTTTCTTTCCATGTGAAACAACCTTAAGAGTTTTTTTTTATTATTATTTTTTAATCTTTTTTTACAGTTCAGATTTTATCCCCCTCTGGTCAACCCTCTGACTGTTCCACATCCCATACCTTCTCCCCACCCATCTGTCTCCAAGAGGATATCCCCACCCTACCCCCACCTCACCAGACCTTCCCACACCCTAGGGTCCTAAGTCTCCCGAGGGTTAGGTACGTCTTCTCTAACCAAGTCCAGACCCGGCAGTTCTCTGCTGTATATGTGTTGGGGGCCTCATATCAGCTAGTGTATGCTGCCTGGTTGGTGGCTCAGTGTCAGAGAGATCTGGGGGAGGGGCTCCAGGTTACTTGAGATTGCTGGTCTTCCTTTAGGGTCACCCTCTGACTCAGCTTCTTCCAGCTTTTTCCTAATTCAACTACAGGGGTCACCAGCCTCTGTCCATTGGTTGGTTGTAAATATCTGCATCTGACACTGTAAGCTGCTTGTTGGGCCTTTTGGAGGGCAGTCATGAGGGGCCCCTATCTGTAAGCACATCATAGCATCAGGAATAGTGGTCAGGCCTAGGGCCTCCCCCTGAACTGGATCCCAATTTGAGCCTGTCACTGGACCTCCTTTCTCTCAGGCTCTTCTCCATTTTTGTCCTTGCAGTTCTTTCAGACAGGAACAGTTCTGGGTCAGAGTTTTTGACTGTGGGATGGCATCCACATCCCTTCTCTTTGATGCCCTGTCTTTCTACTGGCGGTGGACTCTACAAGTCCCCTTTCCCCACTGTAGGGCTTTTCATCTAATGTCTCTCCCTTTGAGTAATGAGAGTCTCTCACATCCCAGGTCTCTGGTGCCTCCTGAGGTTACCTGTTTTGATTCTTTCTGCTGGCACCTCAGGGCTTCAGTCCTGTTCCCTCATCTCCAATACCTGATCATGTTCCCCTCCCTGTTACCCTTCAGCCCAGGTCCCTCCCACTCCCTCCTGTGATTGCTTTCTTCTCCTTCCCAAATGGGATTGAGGCATCCTAACTTGGGCTCTTCAGCTAGATACCCTTCTTGAGTTCTATGGATTGTATCCCAGAAATTCTGTACTTTTTTTGACTAATATCCAAGTAGTAGTGACTATATACCATGCATGTCCATTTGAGTCTGAGTTATCTCACTCAGGATGATATTTTCTATTTTCATCCATTTGCCTGCAAAACTCGGGATGTCCTCATTCTTAATAGCTGAGTAGTATTCCAGGATTGTGTAAATGAACCACATTTTATGTGTCCATTCTTCTGTCGTGGGACATCTGGGTTGTTTCCAGCTTCTGGCTATCAAAAATAAGGCCACTATTAACATAGTGGAACATGTGCCCCTGTGGCATGGTGAAGCATCTTTTGGGTATATTCCCAAGAGTGATATTGCTGGGTTTTCAGGTAGATCTATTTCCAATTTTCTGAAGAACCACCAGATTGATTTCCAGAGTTGTTGTACCAGTTTGCAATCCCACCAGTAATGGAAGAGTGTTCCTCTTTATCTACATCCTTGCCAACGTGTGTTGTCACCTGAGGTTTTGATCTTAGCCATTCTGATTGGTGTGAGGTGGAATCTCAGGGTCGTTTTGATTTTCATTTCCCTGATCACTAAGGACTTTGAACATTTCTTTAGGTGCTTCTTAGCCATTTGAGATTCCTCTGTTGTGAACTCTGTTTAGTTCTATACCCACTTTTTTTTCTTTTTCTTTTTTATTTATTTATTTTTTCAAATAATAATTTTTACTTATTCACACACGGGTTATAAACACAAAAAGACAGGACATGGGGAAGGAGATGACACTGGAGCATGGGTGTTCAGAGGGAATACAGTTATATTTCAGAACAGGGTATCGGCTGGGTGGAGGTTCAGGGGACAGGTAGCTATGACTCTGCCTATGATTCACTTGTCCTTATCTAAATTGGTATTATCTGCCAAGGCTACATATTTACAAGGTCTATGACTACTCAGGCTGGTAAATTTCCACAAAAGCTGCCTGTTTACAATAGCTTATAGTCATCTGTTTCAATGTTTTTCCACAGAGACCCAAGACTTGGTGTTAGTATACATGTATGACAGACCTATTGCTGATTTTAGGCCTATGGCAGATTTTAGGCCTTCAGTGTATAGGCAGGGCTGCCCCTGACATCTCCTTTCTTCTCTAAGTATAGAAGGGCTGTGGCGATTCTAATCTTGCGAAGGCGGGGATAGAGGCCTGACCTCCAGTAATTGAAGGGGACCTTGTAATGTCTCCAGTCCCCCTGTCTATACCCCACTTTTTGATTGAGTTGTTTGGGTTTTTTGGTGGTTAGCTTCTTGAGTTCTTTGGATATTAGCCCTCTATTGAATGTGGGGTTAGTGAAGATTTTTTCCCTATCTGTAGGTTGCCGATTTGTCTTATTGACTATGTCCTTTGTCTTACAGAAGCTTTCCAGTTTCATGAGGTTCCATTTATCAATTCTTGATCTTAGAGCCTCAGCCATTGGAGTTCTGTTTAGGAGTTTTTTCCCTGTGCCAATGAGTTCAAGGCTCATTCACACTTTCCCTTCTCTTAAATTCAGTGTATCTGGTTTTATGTTGAGGTCCTTGATCGACTTGGACTTCAGTTTTGTACAAGGTGACAAATATGGCTCTATTTTCATTTTTCTACTTACAGATAGCCAGTTAGACTAGCACCATTTATTGAAGATGCTTTCTTTTTTCCATTGTATATTTTTGGCTTATTTGTCAAAGATCAAGTGTCCATAAGTGTGTGGTTTTATTTCTGGGTCTTTAATTCTATTCCATTGATCAACATGTCTGTCTCTGTACCAATACCATGCAGTTTTTATCACTATTGCTCTGCAGTACAGCTTGAGGTCAGGGATGGTGATTCTCCCAGCCATTCTTTTATTGTTAAGAATTGTTTTCGCTATTCTGGGTTTTTTACTTTTCCAGATGAATTTGAGAATTGCTCTTTCCATGTCTTTGAAGCATTGTGTTAGGATTTTGATGGGGATTGCATTGAATCTGTAGATTCACTTTGGTAAGAGCCTACTAGGTTCACTCTGCAAATCCATGAGTGTGGGAAATCTCTCCGTTTTCTGAGATCTTCTTCAATTTCTTTCTTAAGAGACTTGAAGTTCTTTCCATAAAAGATTTAAAATGCTAGAGTGTGGAAAATTTTTTTGAGCTTAATGTCTTTTTTTTAAAAAAAAATCTGCATTAAATTATTTATTTACATTCCAAAAGTTGACACCCTTTCCAGTTCTCCTCCTCGAGTTCTTCACCCCACCTCTGAGAGGGTGCTCTCCCACCTGCTGCTCACCCCCACCAACATCTCTCTTCCCTGGGGCATCAAGTTTCCACAGGGTTAAGTTCATTCTCTCCCACTCAGACCAGACAAGGCAGTCCTCTGCTACATATGTGCCTGGGGCCACCAACAGCCCCGTGTATGATCCTTGGTCTATGGCTTAGTCTCTGTGTGCTCTGAGTGGTCTGGGTTAGTTGACACTATTGTTCACCCTATGGGGTTGCAATCACCTTCAGCTCCTTCTGTCCTTCCTTTAACTCTTCCATATTGGTCCCCAACCTCAATCCAATGGTTGGCTGTAAGTATCGGCATTTGTCTCTGTCAGCTGCTGGTAGAGCCTCTCAGAAGACAGCCATGCCAGGCTCCCGTCTGCACACACAACAAGGCATCAGTAATAGTGTAAGGATTTGGTGTGCATGCATGGAGTGGATCCCAAATTGGGCCGGCCACTGGGTGGCTTTTCTTTCAGTTTCTGCTCAGATTTTTGTCCCTGCATTTCCTTTAGACAGGAAAAATTCTGGGTTAAAATGTTTGAAGTTGGGTGAGTAGCCCCCTGCCTCAACTGGGGACCATGTCTATCTACTGGAGGTGGTATCTTCAGGTCCTATCTCCCCTCTGTTGAGTATTTTGGCTAATGTCATCTCCATTGAGTCCTGGTAGCCTCTCACATCCTGGGTATCTGGGACTTTTTAGAGGCTCTCCCTGCCTCCTACCCCTCACTGCTATATATTTCATTTTATCTCCTGGCCCTCTGGGCATCCCTCCTGTGTTGTCCCATGCCTGAGCCTACCTGCCCTTCCTTTTCTCCCTCCCTCTCATCTTTCACCCAGGTACCTCCCTCCCTCTGCCTCACATGATTATTTCGTTCCCCTTCTAGATTTATTCTTCTCTTTCTTTCTTTCTTTCTTTCTTTCTTTCTTTCTTTCTTTCTTTCTTTCTTTCTTTCTTTCTTTCTTTCTTTCTTTTTTTTGTTTTTCAAGACAGGGTTGCTCTGTGTAGCCCTGGCTGTCCTGGAACTCACTCTGTAGACCAGGCTGACCTCAAACTCAGAAATCCTCCTGCCTCTGCCTCCCAAGTGCTGGGATTAAAGGCATGTGCCACCACTGCCCAGCCTATTTTGTTCCCCTTCTAAGTGGGTTTGAAGCAGCCACACTTTGGCCTTCCTTCTCATTAAACTTCCTACGGTCTGAGAGTTGTATCATGGGTATTCTGAACTTTTTGGCTAATATCTACTTATCAGTGAGTACATACTATGTGTGTCCTTTTGAGTCTGGGTTACCTCACTCAGGATGATATTTTCTAGTTCCATCCATTTACCTTCAAGATTCATAATTTCCTCATTTTTTAATAGCTGAATAGTATTCCACTGTGTAAATGAACCAGATTTTCTGTATCCATTTTTCCGTTGAGGGACATTTGATTTGTTTCCAGCTCCTGACTATTAGAAATAAGGCTGCTGTGAACATTGTGGAATGAACATAGTGGAGTGTGTGTCCTTGACATATGGTGGAGCATCTTTTGAGTATATCCCCAGGAGTGGTATAGCTGGGTCTTCAGGAAGATCTATTTCCAATTTTCTGAAGAACCACCAGATTGATTTCCAGAATAGTTGTACCACCTTGCAATTCCACCAGCAGTGGAGGAGTGTTTCTTTCTTCTCCACATCCTCACCAGCATCTGCTGTCACCTGATTTTTTTTTTTTGTCCTAGCCATTTGATTGGTATAAGGTGGAATCTCAGGTCATTTTGATTTTCATTTCCTTGAATACTAAGGATGTTGAACATTTCTTTATGTGCTTCTCAGTCACTTGAGATTCCTCAGTTGAGAATTCTCTGTTTATCTCTGTACCTCATTTTTAAATTGGGTTATTTGGTGTTCTGGAATCTAACTTGTTGAGTTTTTTTATTTATATTTTGGATATTAGCCCTCTATCAGATGTATGGTTAGTAAAGATCTTTTCCCAATCTGTAGGTTGCAGATTTGTCCTATTGGCTATGTCCTTTGCCTTGCAGAAGCTTTCCAGTTTTATAAGGTCCCAGTTATCAGTTCTTGATCTTACAGCCTCAGCCATTGGAGTTCTGTTTAGGAAATTTTTCCCTGTTCCAATGTGTTGGAGGCTATTTACCACTTTCTCTTCTCTTAGATTCAGTGTACCTGATTTTATGTTGAGGTCCTTGATTCACTTGGGTTTGAGCTTTGTACAAGGAGATAAATATGGATCAGTTTGCATTCTTCTACATGCAGACCACCAATAAGACCCCACCATTTATTGAAGATGCTTTATTTTTTCCACTGTATGGTTTTGGCAAATTCACAATAAGATAGGATATGCAAAGATGTACTTAGGTATATAGCTGTGCAGTAACGGTAATGGTACTTTTCTTGTATTTTAATCTGATCACTTATATAATTTTTATATCCTATATGACAGCTTTTTCACATTTAATTGCTTAGCATTTTCTCAACAAACACGTGAGTATTATATAAAAGCATCATGTCTTAAAAACTCATGCACTAATGTTTGATAATATATTGAGCAAATGTTTTCTAGATTACCTGGTATTTTAGACAACTCAAAAAATAAAGCACATTCCAGATGGGCATGTTGGACACCTGTAACAACTATCAAACTCTGCACTAACCAGAGAACCCATGCTTTACCAGGAGACACTTTTACCCAAGGTGAAAACAGTCTTTCCAGTTAATACAGTAGTCTTTAGGGATATAACATACTTATCCTAAGTACCTAACAAGTAATTTTGTTTATAGAAAAATTTGGATGTTACCAATATATTCATTGTAAAAGACTTTCTCATTCTTCCACTAGATACTGGTGTCAACAAAAAGTGCACTAAACAAAAATCAGTATCTGATGATGATTCTGAAGAAACACAACAGGTAAAATACAGAAAAAATGTAATCAAGTGTAACAAGTCAGATGAAGCAGAAGTTTGTGAAAGAGACATTCAAGAACAAAATCATCCTAAATATTCACAAAAGAAAAATACTGCAAATGCAAAGAATGATTGGTGTATTGAATCTGAAACTACTTATAAATCAGTACTCCTAAATAAGACAACTGAAGAATCACTCATCTATAAGAAGACATGTGTATTGTCAAAAGATATGAATACAACTATCTGTGATAAAAGCCCTTCTAGAAAAAGCATGAGTCATACAAAATCAAGAAAAGAACTGATGTCTGAACTTACTTCATGTGAGCTAGAAGAAATACCAGTGGTGAGTACTGGATTTATTAATTTCTTACACAGAGGCTTAATTGATTGCTACAGACTTGACATGATAAATGCCTTGTTCTTTTGTTCTGTTCCTGAATGCTTCCTTAAGCTCCCAGTTCACCTCCCTAACACAGCCTTGTAGAACAAGATTGGTATAACCAGGCATGTCAGTGTATATGAACTGTTCTGGTCTTTCATAATGCTTCTTGTCTATGAGTGGCTATTGTGTGTGCTATATGTAAGGCTTCCAACTGTCCTAGTTTGCCTTCTGTCATGGTGATGTACACATGACCAAAATGAACTTGGGGAAGAAAGAGTTTGTAGATTACAGTCTATCATGAAGGGAAGTCAGGGCTCGTTCTCCATGGCTCACTCAGCCTGCTTTCTTACACATACCCAGGACCACTTGCCAGGGTTGACACTACCCATAGTGGACTGGGCCCCCTCATATCAGTCATTAATCAAGAAATTGCCCCTACAGGCAATCTGATGGAGGCAACCCCATGAAGGTTTCTTCTTCCCTGTTGACTATATCTCTTTTAAGCTGATGAATAACCAACAGAAATGGTAAACAAAATAAGTGTTTTGGTGGTGGTAGTGGTGTTGGTGGTGGCTTCATTTTTATGTAAAAGAAGGCTAAGACTGTTTCACAGAACTTGCATGTGATAGTCATTCTTTTTTATTCTTGGAGCACAGAAACCTGACTGAGCATCTGTTAGGGTTTATGTATAGTGGAATGTCCCCAAATGCTGTGAGTTGAAGACTTGGTCCCAGCTAGTGAATCCAATCTTTCAGAGTTGATTAGCGCATGAGGACAGTAACTTCATCAGTGGATTATTAGGTCATTGATGCATCTATACTATATGGACTATTAGAGGGACTTGGTTGGAGGAAGCAGATCACTAGGGGCACTTTTGCAGAGTATGTTTTACTCTAGCCTCTTCCTTCTGTTTATCTTGTTTGCTTTGTAGTTGCTGTGAAGTAAAAGTAAAGACTCTTCTGCCATACTGTAGCTGCTATGATTTTCAACCTAACTTCATTACTAAAGTGACCAGGCCAAAGAGATTGTGGAATAAAATCTGTGAAACCATGAGGCAAAAAATAGCTTTTATCCTTTTAAGTTCTCTTAAGTATTTATCATAATGTCAAAACCCCAACATAACAACCTTCTCCAACTTGTTTCTTTAAATCAACTTCTTATTTTCCCTAATAGTGCCATTTTTCCTATATCATTTCCTGACCTTTCTGAGGTAGATCATTCTCCTATGGTCATCAGTCTGACATTTGCTGAGGACCAGCCCCCACCCCTTCCTTTTTATGACTTGACCTTTGGTTAATTGTTTTACAACCTCTTAGAATGTGCATGACACTTGAAGACTATCAGAGTTTTCAATGCAGTTTTGACATTAGAAAGGACTTAATAGCAGTCCTATTATAAAAGCGCTCAGTAATTACTAATATAATTTTAGGAATTCTTATAGGATCATTCATCTTTGTTGTTCTGCAGAGATCTGCTCAAAAAGGTGGGCAGATCTATCTAGTAATTGTTATATATGTTTAATAAGAACAGGAAAAGCAAGAATCTTTCCTACAGTCTTCTCTCTAACTCCTCCTTGGGAACTCCATGATCAGTTCAGTGGTTAGGGGTTTACAGCCCCATGGGGAGAGCAACAATACCAACCAACCAGAGCTCCCAGGGTCTAAACCACCAGCCTGGAGCACATAGGGAGGGACCCATGGCTCCAGCTGTATATGTAGGGGAGGATGGCCTTGTCGGGCATAGGTAGGAGAGGAGATCCTTGGTTCCTTGGAGGAAGGCTGGATACCCCAGTGTGGGGGAATTTGAGGACAGAGAGGTGGGAGTGGGTAGGTGGGTGGGGACATATCCTCATAGAAGCAGGAAGAGGGGGGATGGGATGGTGGTTTCTAGGTGGAGGGGAAATGGGAAAAGGGGATACCATCTGAAATGTAAATAAAATATCCAATAAAAAATTAATTTAAAAAAAATCTTTCCTAAAATGAAACCATCTCTCTCTTGCCTAGAGATGCAAATCTGTCATTAATTTTGACAGTCCATGACAGAACCATCTCAGGAAGATCACCTGCTAGTTTTTAGCTTCTCCTTGATGGCTTCCAGCAGATATTGCTTTTTGTTTATTAGATCAGCACAGAATAGCTCCTCCGTAGCTCAGTGACTCAAGGCTTTCCTGTTGTTCTGGAAGATCTGATATTGTCATACATTGTTTTCAGAGAGGTTCATTTTTGTCACATTTTAGCAAGCCAGTAACCCATCTATCAAGAAGGGATAATAAGTAATAACTTATTTCCATCATTTATAAAAACACAGACATCAAAATGATTAGTATACTACTTTTTGTTAGCTTTTAAAATCCATATATCTGGCCCAAGAAAATATAAAATCAAGAGACCTTATATATTTAAATGTTATTAGAATTTTTAAAACTAAATTATCTAAGATTCTAGTGGTGATAATTCTTAATATGTAGTACTTTAATTTTTCAGGAATTTTCTAGACTCCATAAATACTAATCAACAATAATAAAGTTGTCAGGTGCAAGATTAAAATACAAAAGGCCATCACTGTTGCAGAAGCCAGCAATTTTTAGTAGCAAGTCCAAATGAAATTATTGTATAAATTACACAAGAGAAAAACTAGACAACTGTGATAAAAGAAATCTAAGGAAATCCAAAAAATATTTCACACACATTATAGAGTATTTTCAAAGTTGAAACATTTTAATGCAATCCCAGGAACCTACTTTGTGTTAGAAATAACCTCAGATGCTCGTGATAGCCAATGGGCGACAAGGAGAACTGACAGTGCTATAAATTGACTATAAAGCTGGAGTAATGAAGACAGAATTGGGATGCCAACACAGGCAAATAATCAACACCACAGAATCAAGAACCTCAGCAGACACATGCAGTAAAGAAATCTGCAACAGAGCATTAGTCTTTTCATGTGTGTCAGGTCCAAAAGTCACTGGGGAATTTTATAAGTAAACATTAAGATTACCCATAAGATTTTAATTCTTTTCTTGCTTATTATTGAGTTAGCTGGGTTTCCAGTATGATTCTGAAAAGAACTGATGGGGAGCAAAATACTTACTAGTCATCTTATTAGAGGATCTAGTTCCTCACAGAGTAAATGTGATACTATTTGTAACTTCTGTAACTTTGAAGTTATAAAAAAATGTATGTATATAAGTGTGTTGCCTACATATTTGTATGTGACCACATACATACACTGACCTTGGGGCCAGAAGAAGGTGTTATAATCCTTGACCTAGAGATATGGATAGCTGTGAGCTGCCATGTGCATGCTTGGAACTGAACCCGGGTCCTCTGAAAGAACAGCTAGTGCTCTGAATTGAGCCATCTTTCAGCTTCCATAGTTATTTTTAATGGATATTAGTCAGCTTTTCTATCACTATCATAAAAATACCCAAGGAAA
Source organism: Grammomys surdaster (assembly GCF_004785775.1). Taxonomy (NCBI): domain Eukaryota; kingdom Metazoa; phylum Chordata; class Mammalia; order Rodentia; family Muridae; genus Grammomys; species Grammomys surdaster. The sequence continues at coordinate 920,523 of NW_021604683.1, read as the reverse complement.
AGATTTGTTTTTGTTTCATAGTTTGAAAGATTCAGACTGTGGCTCTTGGCAGGGAAAACATGGTGGAACAAAGCTGCTCACCTCCATAGGGATGAAGAAGTAGAAAGAAAAGGATAGCAAGGAGGAAAAGGGAGCTTGAGGATAAGTTATACCTGTCAAAGGGTTATCCTTAGATAATTTATTTTTTCCATAAAGGCGTCTCCTACCTCTTAATCCACTCAACTGTGAATTTATCAGTAAAGTAATCCATTGATGAGATTAACACTGTTATGATCCAGTGACCTCTCTCAGAGCTACTAGTTAGGGTAAAGTCTTCAACAAATGAGCCTTTTAAGGAGGACATTTCATGTGCACACTGTAGTGTTTGTGTGTTTTATTTATGTGTGTAAATCTTCTGCTATTAATTTGCTGAGATTTTCTTATCATTTTGTTAGTTGTGTATCTGTTGGTCTGTTGATCATACTTTTCTCCCTCAAGCTGTTTGAGGTGAGAGATGACAGGCATTGAGTTTTAATGTTGATATTGCCTTGCATACCAGGAGTAAGTTGTACTTGTTCTTTTTGTGCAGTTCTTCTCATGTATTGGATTTGAATTGATATCTGTGTTCATGAGAGCTAATGGGTATATTAAGGAGAATCTGATATAATTTCTCCATTAAATGAAGTCACTAATAAACCCTCCTAGATCTGGTGCCTTTTGTTATGGAAAATTAACCATTGATTGAATCCATAAATGCAGGATTTTTTTTTCAAATGTCACATTTCTCTTTGCCTGCAGTTTTAAAAAACTATATCACTCAAGGAACTAGTTCATCTCTTATCAGAGTGGTGGACATAGACTCATAAATTCTCCTCAGTTATTTTCCTACCATTGTGATTGAGAGTGATGGACTCTTCATTACTGGTTAGAAATTTTATATAAAAACTATGTAGCAAAATATGTACAGCACTAAGCACAGCTCTGTATGTGCGTAGAATGGTTTAGACTACTGCATAAAGTTCAGACTTATTCATTTTAAACTTCTTATATATATTTTTAGGTCTCCATAGAAGCAGATTTCTTTAACTTTTTTTCAGCCTTTATTTTTTCCTTGAAATTTAACTGGTAGTTTTAAAGTAACTTCTAATTATTTCAGAGAGAAAATTCAAAAGGGAAAAGATTTACTGGTGCAACAGGATCCTTGATAAACCAAATTAATAACAGGTATAACTCAAGTGATGGCATGTTATCAACAGGAAGACTGAAGGAGCCTCGGGATCACAGGTATAGTCAGAAGTTGAGATAGGAGTATTTTTGACAGCTACAACTAAATTCGCTTGCACAGTATGAGAAAAGGTTTTAGGGACATGTTTAAATAATATAACTTTCTACTAGAAAATAATTACTAATTTTTATTACTAATAGTAGTAGCAAATTATAAGACATAGAGCATTCTAGAGTGTGATTATATTCTATAAAGTATCAAAAGTATGAAACAATAAAGTGTGGCATTCAGAGAAATCTATAAGATATAAACAACTTAGAATTTTATTTATAGAACCCTAATAAAGACTAAAGCTAAGTGTGCTAAAAATTTATTGCTTAATGAAGTATGGGGTGTCAGTGAGCTGAAATAATTTTATTAACTAGTATTTCTTGTTTGCAATATTTTTGAAATATTCTTTTTATAAACATTCATTTATAAGCTGTGAGATTGTTTATTCATGTTTAAATTTACTTTGGCCTTATGCAGTAAGAAAGAAAAGTAGTTTTCTGAATTAACTATATCTTTTACAGTGTTTAGCACTTCCTCCTATATTATTGCTGTAACTTAGATTTTAACTATGATGATTATAGTTGTTAACTATCAACCATAGTTGGAAAACTATCAGACTGATAAGAAATTTTGTGTTGGTGCTCATTTTTTTAGCATAGTTAGTTTAGTAATCCAGATATGTTTTAGTATTTATGATAGTGTTTATGAAAAATATTGTACTGGTAACTGAGTCATTCCTTAAATATTGTCACTATCTTTTTTGTAGTAGGTTTTCAAAGAAACCTGACCTGCAGTTCAACAAGGTAAGTGCTGCTTAACTTCACCAATTTCTATAGTCAGACTCAATATTTGATTGTAAGCCCTAAAATAATAGTTATAAAATGGAATTGGGGGTGGGCCTAGAGAGATGGCTCAGAGATTAAGAGTACTGGCTGCTCTTCCAAAGGACCTAGGTTCAATTCCCAGCATCCATATGGCAGCTCACAACTGTCTATAAACCCTGTTCCAGAGGATCCGACACCCTCACAGAAACATACATGCAAGCAAAACACCAATGTACATAAAATAAGAATAAATAATTTTTTAAAAAAGAAAAGAAAATTAGATTTAAGGTTATAGAATACTGCTAAATGGGATTATAACAATTGACAAATTTAGTCACAAGTTACTTAAAATAGTTCTTTTTTTTTTTTTTTTTTTTTTTTTTTTTTT
>NW_021604683.1:879854-917956 GCF_004785775.1 Grammomys surdaster | reverse complement strand
GCCACCACCGCCCGGCTTAAAATAGTTCTTAACTTTATGTTTTCTAAAGAAATGTTCTGTTTAAACTGGACCACGTGGTATACTCCTATAATTCCAGTTACTCAGAAAGCTAAGGCAGAAGAATCGCAAGTTTAGGGACTACCTAGATAAATAACTTTTAGTGAGACTCTGTCTCAAAAGAAGACAACTAAGGTTATACCTCTGTGGTGTCTAGTTCTTGGCCTATCATGTCTACAGCACTAGGTAAGCCCCATACCATGAAAATAGTTTCAAATAGAGACCTGGTATTTTCCTTTAGGGGTCTATGATTTAGTCTGGTTTTATCTATCACAATATCTTAACTGGTTTTTGTTTTGTTTTTCTAGCTGATCCCATCTATCCTGACAAATCCTGGAATCTTGATTTTGTTAAAATATGTATTACTTGTCTAGGCTTAAAAACACAGATTCTCTTTGACTTACCACTTATAGTTTTTTTTTAACATGTTCACTTAACTTGTTAAACTTCAAGGATCTGCTCTCCAGTTCTTAGTTTGCCATTACACTAGTCATGTATAGTTTTCTTTGTTTTATAGCATGTTTTGTGCCAGACCTTTCATTATATCCAAACACTACCTTCTTTACTTTCCAAAATTTCCAACTTTAACCATGTCCTGCTCTTGTTCAGAAACCTACTTTGTCTCTGCTGCTTACTGATTATTGAATTGAGTAGAGACATAGAACTTACTAGGATTTTTTGTTTATTTTTAAACTATCTTTGCAAGACAGTAGTTTGGTTGGGAGATGTTTTTACTCAATTGATTCTTTTCGGGGAAATAATAGTATATTTTTCTTTTCTTTCTTTTTATTTTATTCTTTAATCTTTTTTTTTACATTCCAGTCTTTATCCCCCTCCCAGTCTGTCTTCTGACACATCCAAACCTCCTACCCCCAACCCTGTCTCCAAGAGGATGTCCCCACCCTGCACTCCACCAGACTTCCCCACTCCATGGGGACTCCAACAATGAAGGAATGTTCCTCTTTATCCACATCCTTGCCAACATGTGTTTTCACCTGAGGTTTTGATCTTAGCCATTCTGATTGGTGTGAGGTGGAATCTCAGGGTCATTTTGATTTGCATTTCCCTGATCACTAAGGACTTTGAACATTTCTTTAGGTGCTTCTCAGCCATTTGAGATGCTTCTGTTGTGAATTCTGTTTAGTTCTATTCCCCACTTTTTGATTGGGTTGCTTGGGTTTTTTTGGTGGTTAGCTTCTTGAGTTCTTTATATATTTTGGATATTAGCCCTCTATCAAATGTGGGGTAAGTGAAGATTTTTTCCCTATCTGTAGGTTGCCGATTTGTCTTATTGACTATGTCCTTTGTCTTACAGAAGCTTTCCAGTTTCATGAGGTCCCATTTATCAATTCTTGATCTTAGAGCCTCAGCCATTGGAGTTCTGTTTAGGAATTTTCCCCCTGTGCCAATGAGTTCAAGGCTCATTCACACTTTCCCTTCTCTTAGATTCAATGTATCTGGTTTTATGTTGAGGTCCTTGATCCACTTGGACTTGAGCTTTGTGCAAGGTGACATTTTTATTTTTCTACTATATACAGATAGCCAGTTATACCAGCACCATTTATTGAAGATGCTTTTTTTTCCCTGTTGTATATTTTTGGCTTATTTGTCAAAGATCAAGTGTCCATAAGTGTGTGGTTCTATTTCTGGGTCTTCAATTCTATTCTATTGATCAACATGTCTGATTCATTCTTACTAAGGAAAATGTTACAAATACTAGATTTGTGTTAGTTGAATGCACAACTATAAAATGTGTCACAATTCAGTTGCACATGTGACTTAACTGATACAGCTAGCATTCTCATGTTTACATGTTTTTGTATAAACCTCTTTCATGTTTTGCAAAAGGTTCAGCGAAAGAGTTACAGAAAACTGAAGACGACTGTGGTTAATGTTACTTCTGAATGTCCATTGTAAGTAAATTTTCATAAGTGTTTCTTATTTGAAGAGACTGGATGTTTTCCTTATATAGTGGTGCTAACATTTATCTTTGTTTTTCACAGGAATGATGTATATAATTTCAGCTTGAATGGTGCTGATCAGCCTGTTATAAAACTTGGAGTAAGCTAGAAATCCACTGATTTTGTGCCTAGTTCTTCTGTATTCACCTTACAGCTATATCCAGTTATGAGCATATGTGTGAGATGCATCTTGAGATACATATACTTTACAGTGTTTAAAATATGAAATGTTATATTTGGATAGCAAGCATAAGTATATCTAGGTAGTTTTTTTCTATTTTTTAAATATAGAAAAATGAGTTAACTGGGGCTTTCCAGTAACTTAGACTTCCTCTTTAAAAAAAAATTGTGATTCATTTGAATGCATTAATAAGAAGCTCAGGATCACCAGCAGTGTGTTGTGTCCCATTGAAAAAAGAAACCAAAATGTTTCCCTTGTTATTTAATGCTTTCTCCCTATTTCTTACATCTTCCTCTGTCTGTTTTGAGTCTGAATCCTTGCCTGTCTGAAGGTTGTCTTGTGAATCTCTTCTTGTGTCTGTGTCACTGTGTCTATATGCCCCTAACAAAAGGTTTTTTGGTCTATGTTTATTGAACAGCACAGAAAGCATCACATTAGGGAAGGAATGAGGGCACTTTCAGAAATCTATAACAGATTTTAACATTTTTATATCAGGAGATAGCCACATATTGTGTTCAACATTATGGTGAATGTTCATTTTATAAGAATGCTTTCAATCTATTATTTTTGCTGTCTTTAGCAAATGATTATTAGAGTACTCATGAATTTATTCTGAGTCTGACATGGAAGAGTACATAATTTAAGATTACAGATAAGCATTGTATCAGGTGGTAAAAGTTGATTACATGGGAAATCTAAGGCAAGTAAAGTTCTTTGTTATGTTGTTTTCTTAAAGGGAAGTTGAAAAAAAAGGTTGAGTAAATTATAGGTAAGCAGTCTTAAGTCACCTCAACATGTATTATTTACTATAGGAGTAAGGTCCAGCAAAAAAAGTTCTAGTCTCTGAGAATGTGAGAAATGTTTGCCATAAAGCATTATCACAAGAAAAACATTGGTCTTTACTGTGAAAAATATACTCTAGGTTGTTTTGCTCTCAGTCTACTTTTACTGTGTGTTTAGCTTTAAACAACAAATACTATGGAAAGCTGATATTAATGAACAAGTCTTATAAATGAAGAAACTAGATTTTGATCATTTTTTCCTTTGCATTTCTCTTATTTTTGACATAAGTCTTTTTTCTTTGTTTCTGTTTCTTTTTTGTTTAGATCCAAGAATTTCAAGCTACAACTAGAGAAGCCAGTATAGATAATTCACTAAAAATGTAAGTTTTTTAAAATTATAATTCAATAGATCACATTCTATTTATCTCTATTTGCTTTCTTTTAAATAACAATGTCCTTTAATACTGTCTGAGTTTTTGACATATGAAAGGAGGGCATTAAGATCCCACTGTCATGATTACTCTAGCTGTGATTGTTACATCAGCACTTATTTTTAAATTGAATATGTAAAAGATTGGTAATTTGAATATTATGACTTTGATCATAGAGTTGAAAAATTAGTCCTTTATTCAAACTCATTTTTAAAAACTGAGGTCAGAAAGGATTAATAATCTGGCCATAATTACCCAGATAATGCTAAAACTAGTGAAAGAGTTAAATCTGAAATCCTAGGAATTTTCCAGTGTGTTCTGTTAGAAGAAAACAAAATATGATACATGTTTAAAATTAATGTGTATTTTTGTTCCTCCAGGGTAGATGTAAGGAATCATGATGAACATGACCCTTCTCTCAAAACAAAAGATAAAAGAGTAAGTTATAACATGTAATATGGCAATTAAAAACACTATTTCTTGTGCTACAGTGGGAGCTCAGCTTAGTGATTAAGTATTCTTGATACTGTTCACAAGATCTGAGTTTGGTTCTTAGCACGTGCATTCGGCAGAACACAAACCATCTGTAACTTCTGTTTCATGGAATCTGATACTCTCTTCTGGACTCTGCAGATAAAAAATATATATATATATGGCTTAATACACACACACACACCCCACACAAATGAAACCGTTAAAAGATTATTTCTTTTAGACATTGTAATACTTGAGATTAGTGAACTAGAAATGTATTTTAATACATGCTGGTGCTTAAAAATAGCTTTCGGGGCTGTAAGAGGATAGCTCAGAGGTTGAGCTATACTGGCTGCTCTTCTAGAGGACCCAAGTTTAGTTCTCAGCACCTACATGGCAGCCCTCAACCATCTGTCATTCCAGTGCCAGTTCCATGTGTGCAGGCAAACAGTTCACAGTCAGATTCGAGACTCTGTTACTATGTTTTGGCTCATAGATTGGATATTTTATCTGAAGTAGATAAGTAAAACACCATATATATATATAGAATAATGAAGAGATTTTTGCTCTTCAAGGAGCATGGCTAATTCAAGAGGTAGCCATATGAAATTTTAAAAACTGAAATACAGGTAGCTCTGTCAAGTTGTCTTGGGTTAAGGATCTTTATTGTATAACATTTCAGGGACTACAAAATAAAAAGTGAAACCAGGAAATCATACAAGTGTTGTAGAGAGTACTGTTACCTGTATAGTACTGTTGGGATTAGGACATGCCCGTGAGGTTAGACTAGACCTAAAAGTGATGTTCAGTGTGCCCCGCTTCATCTGCTCAGCTTCCCTAACACACACATTGTCAGAGACGGTGTCATTGTCGTTTGAAACGTGATCTGAAGTTTTCATGGATGTAAAATCATGATGTAGTTGATGACAACTCTTCGGGTAGCTTTGATTCTGGTACTGGATGCCTTCATGGAGGGAATTTTGATAGGTTAACAAATGGAGGGGTGTACACATGAGCCAGTATGACACTGAATGGTGGCATCCAGTTTATTGTAGTGGGTTTTCGTTCTGGAAAAATCTCCAGGGATCCATGGGAAAAAAAAAACCAACATACCCAAGAAACAGGAGTAAAGGAAGCAAAAGGGCAGTATGAATTTGGGGCTAAGAGTTTTCTACATTTAAATCCTGAAGATGAAGAAGAAACAAACATTCATCTTTATTTGTAGATGCTTGAGAATATCTTCTAAGTCCTGAATCTAGAAAACAAAGGGTGGTGGTCATTAAGAAAAGTAACATTGAAAGTTTTGAGTCTAGATTCTCAGTAGCAGGAACCTCAAGTCATAGCCTGTTAACAATGAGCTAGTCTAAGTGTTAATAAAGGCTTAGTCCCCAAACTTACTGCTCTACCTACAAAATCTATATAGTAGAAAAGTCAAACTAAAGAAAGTTAGACTTCTTTTCCTTATAAATCTGGATATGATATTGACAATTTCATGCTTTCAAAATTAACTGCCAAGATTATTTAGCCCATCAACAATTACAGTGAAAGAATGTAGTTGTTCAAATTTCTCTTCACTCATTCACATCTAATCAAAGTAGTGTGAATGCACTGGATAACAGTGGGCGTGGAAACACTGAAAAGGGACAAAATAAGAAGAAGAACCTGAAGATGGAAGCCATGCTGGCTCAAAAAAGGTAACTTACATGATTTGTATAACAGCAAGAAAGATACAAAGAGTAACAGATAAAATGAAGTTACCAAGAGAGCAGCAATGCCTTGATGTTTTCCCAACAGATCATTCAGTCTTCACCCTCCTGACAGACTCTCATATTGTATATAGTTCACTTGATGCAGAACACAAATTATTACAGATATGATGGACATACAATGAGACCTGTCCTCACTTAACTAGGATTGAAATGAGAGAATTTCAAGTTAATGAACAGTTACCAAAGTGGTCTAAACTAGTTTGGAAAATGGTACCTTGAAAACCATGATGGCATAGCCAATCCTATGACAATTTTAAAACTTTTCATATATGTTTCTCAGGCAGTTTAGTGTGAGGATAAACTAAAAAAAATGGTCCTTTTTGTTGCTAAATGTACTCCATTGGAAGTTGGGACTTGGGACAAGACTTCAAGATGAAGAAAACCAAGACTGCTATGTTGGGCTGTGCTGAGCATTCTCTTTGTATAAATGAATATTGTGGAAATGAGGACTTGAGTTAACTGGCATTGACTGTTCACTGCAGCATCTGCCTAACCATGGACGATATGAGAAATAAAAATCCATTTATGATAAATCATGGAATGTTTTTAAAAATTATACCTAAGGATGTACCACAGTGGTAAAACTTTTGCATAGCATATAAATGGCCCTGAGTTTGCACCCTCACCTGTCCTGAATGAACAAGCAGACAACAACAAAACTGGCAAAACTCAACCAGCATTTTGTTTATTATTTGGAGTATGTAGGAGCTTGCCTTACTATGTATGTCATATACTAAGACATGATTTTTTTTATTTTCTTTCTATAGACGTTAAGTCATGAGAAGAAAACTCTCTTCAGTGACACTGAAACAGAATGTGGATGTGATGACAGCAAGACTGACATTAGCTGGCTAAGAGAACCAAAATCAAAAAGACTAATGGATTATAGTAGAAATAAAAATACAAAAAAATATAAAAGTAGAAAATCAAGTAAGAAATTACTTTTTAGATTATGTTGCAAATAATTTTATTCAGTTCTATAAAATGCTCTGGGCCTTGTAAATTAAATTTACATTTACTTTAAGGAAATCAGCTTTTATTTCAAGATTAAAAATGGCCAGTCAAAGGAGAGTTGGCTTAGAAAGAAGTTGAAATAGATGTGAGTTTTGACATATGTTTAGAAATGCTGGGTGACTGTTGCAGAAGGTGGAAGAGTCCAACCAGTTGTAAGAAGAAGCAGAATTATATGTAAAACAAGTATGAAATATATAGTATGTATAGTATGGTCAGGGAATGAAAAATTGAGGTAGCTAGGATACATTATATTCATCAAAAAATAGCGAAAGATGAGGCTAGATCTGGTCCGAATTTGGACTTTGAAACAGTGTGTTTAGAAGAAGCTTTGGAGAAATGTAAAATGCAGATGCTTTCTTAGAGGCTACTGTTGAAGATATTTATTTAAAACATGAAGATTAGGACTCAGTGTGGTAATAGGTGTTTTAAATATTGAAGTCAATAAATATTTAGAAAATTCTTCTGTGACAACTATTTTGTTGCAATGGTTGGATGGTAAGCTTAATATGTATGAACTTGTTTATTGACTATATTAGAAGACTTTTCATGTAAATAAGCTTTGCTTCCCTGACACTGATAATCCCACTTTTAGTTCTCAAAGAAATGTAAAAAGATGGCATACATTGTGCTTGAAAAACAAGAAGGAAATGTGACTAAAACTGTTATCAGTAATGTGGGTAAGTCCTAGGAAAGTGATATTGTACAAAGTAAAGCAAATCATGGGCAGTCATACAGGATATACTATGTTAGGAAGTTTGATGTCTGATTAGAAACACCTAAAGTGAATTTTTTTAAGCAAATGAATGAGAACAGATTTCAGGAAAGTGATTCCATTGGGATTATCAGGGACAGTAAAGAGATCATGTAGATTCCACATTACCCAGAGACTCCTAAAGTTAAAGGTAGATTCATGGGTGATATATTCTTTAAAAGTTTGATAATACATAAAGGGAGGCAGGCAATTTACACTTTAACAAACACTAATAAGTTACCATTTTGAATATTTAAGTTTTTGAATGAATCTAAAGATACATGTCCCATTGTGATGTAGTATAGTCTGGCTGCTACAAAGTGTCGGGAAAGGGAGTGCTCCAAAGTAGCCTGGCAGCTCTAAAGACCACATTCTCCAGAAGAAAAAAATTAGATTAAGAACTAAAAACATGTCATGGTGGCCTGAAGTCACATGAAGCAGGGAAGCCTATTAAATATTTACAAGTACTGAGGGCGAGGGGCTCATTATTTTATTACTTTAAATTTATACTTCCAGAAATGTTTTGAAATTTTTATTGGTTGAAAATTTTAATCTTATTTTTCTAAATTGCAGGATCATCCATGGAAAAGGGACGGCCAAGATCCACAATGGTAACCAAGAGATAATGTACCTTTCAGTGTTTATTATAACAATAACATGCCGTGCCGTAATTTTCTTACCAGTTTCTATAGCTGATCTTGATCCCGACATTGCATTATTTTCTCACACATTTTATTTGTAGTCACTGTCTGTATTTTGAATCTATTTAATTCTGGTTCTAGATGTGTGTGCCTGCACACATGTGCATACTCACACACTTAAATTTGAAGAATATTTATCGTTGTAGATGTTGCATGATAGGAATAAAACAGTGATAGATGATAGGAATGGCAACATAAAATACAACCACTTAAGTTTTTCTAATCAAGAATTATTTCATTCCTACATATATTGTATATACAATTGTCAGTGTGCCATTTTTATAGTAAATAGTTTATATTTCTGATACATCTGTTACTAATGTTACAGTATTCAGAAACTTTTCTCCTAAAGGTACTCAATAAAAACATTACAAAAAAGGATTATGAAGTAATTGTAGATGGGAGAACCAGGCTTCCACGAAGAGCAACAAAAACAAAAAAAAATTACAAAGATCTCTCAACTTCAGAATCGGAGCCAGAGAGTGAAAAAGATTGTTCATATTTGTTTAAAGATAAACTGCCAAAAAAGGTAAATAAATACAATTAAAATTGATAATTTCTAAGTTTAGTTTTCTTAATACTAAATATTTTGTTTGTATTCATATATGCCTATAACATGCATGTTGCTAGTTTTAACCACTTTACAGATTTACCTTAAAATTTTATATGTAGATGGTTAATTACTGTATTTTCATCTTAAGTTCAAGTGAGAATCTGAGGCTCAAAATATAAAAATCCACATATTGAGGAAGTGGTAGAGAGAATTCGAGCCCATACAATCAGATGCTAAACATCAGATTTGACAACTAACACTATGTTGATCTTAACCCATTAAAACATCATTTCCTCTTGTTTGTTTGTGTTCTTGTTTTCACTTGCCTGAAACACTTTAAAGACATTATAACATAGTTGTATAAACTGATTAACATGACTGCTCCAAATTATAGTTAAGTGGAAGGTTTTAATTATAGATATCAGGGGAAAGTATAGCCAGATGCATCTGGACAAATCCAAAGGCGGGGGGGGGGGAGTCGGCGGTGTATTAGACTGAACAAGGCCAGCAGACTGGACATGGCCATGAGAGGAGGCAGGGGAAAGGGATGAAGACAAAGAGTATGTGAGGAGGACAATGAAGACCAAAAGAGCACAAAAGAAGAGACTGAGAGAGAAAAAACAGAGCCAAAATAGCAGAGTTATAAGGAAAAGCTGGGGGCAGGGAAGGTTCTGAGCTGGAGAAGTTTAGGGTAAGAAGTGGCATGAGAGAAAGTGGGATGCCAGCATGGACTCTTAAATGTTTAATAGGTACTTGAAGGCCAGCATGCTACAGGAATTTTCAATAGCTATTTGTCTCTTTGCCCCTGTGATAAGGAATCTGGCTCCTTGGTATAGAGGAACTGGCTTCCTAAAGAATACTGGCTTTTGTCTAACCGTCAGAATTTGAAGAAGTGAAGTTTCCTTTGGATTTGACAATAATCACTATATTTTCTATTACTTCTTGCTTTAATGTTATCATACCTACCATCAAATATGTCTTTCTAAGCCATTCATCTTATCCATTTTTTTTTATTGGATGTTTTATTTACATTTCATATGCTGTCCCCTTACCCCATCCCCCACCCACCCAGGAACCCCCAATCCCCTCACACCTCCTCCTTCTTCTTTGTGGATGTAACCTCTATCTATCCCTCCACTCCCACCTCCCCACCCTCAAAACTCCCACCCCCTGGGGCGTCCAGCCTTCATGAGGTCAAGGATCTCATCTTCCACCTGTGCCCAGCAGGGCCCTCCACTCTTATATATTCAGCTAAGGCCCTGGATCCCTCCATAAGTGCTCCCAGGCTGGTGGTTTAGACCCTGGGAGCTGTGGTTGGTTGGTATTGTTGCTCTCCTCATGGGGCCACAAATCCTTTCAGCTCCTTCAGTCTTCACTCTAGCTCCTCCATTGAGAACCCCATGATCACTTCAATGGCTAGTTGTGAGCATCTGCCTCTGAATATGTCAGACTCTTGAAGACCTCTGAGGAGACATCCATATCAGGCTCTTATCAGCATGCACTTCCTGACTTCCACATCAGCATCTACCTTTGGTGACTGCACATGGGATGGATACTCAGGTGGAAAGGTCTTCAGACGGCCCCTCCTTCAGTTTTTGTCCCTCGCTTTGTCTCCATATTTGCTCCCTTGAGTATTTTGTTGCTCCTTCTAAGAAGGACCGAATCACCCCCACTTGGTCTTCCTTCTTTATGGACTTCATGTGGCCTGTGAGTTGCATCTTGGGCATTTTAAGGTTCTGGGCTAATATCCAATAATCAGTGAGTGAATACCATGTGTGTTCTTTTGTGATTGGCTTACCTCACTCAGTATGATAATTTCTAGTTCCATCCATTTACCTAGGAACCTCTCAAATTCATTGTTTTTAATAGCTGAGTAATACTCCATTGTGTAAATATACCACATTTTTTTAATCCATTCCTCAGTTGAAGGACATCTGGGTTCTTTCCAGCTCCTGGCTATTATAAATAAGGCTGCTATGAACATCTTATCCATTTTTAAAATGCCTTTTTAAGATCTTTCCCAGAAGATCTTATATATAATAAATAATAATCTATAATAAATCTATAATGAATTCTCTATTATTTTTTACTCCAAGCAAAGACCTGAGTTTCTCATGTGCTTTTGATCTGATCCACAGTCTTAGTCATGTATGTCACCTTGCACCAACCTGGCACGCAGACTTCTTAGTGTCTCAAGCACTATGAAGTTTAGGAATTCTGTTTTCTCTAAACTGCATACCTAAACTTTCTCTAAACTTTGAACCCTTAACAGTATTCTATTGCAGACAATTATAGTCTATGTAGTCAATATATTTTTCTAGTATTCTGGAACATATTTTTGCTAATATCTAAGTTCATGTTATGGTCTTATATAGTAATGAGTAAATCAGTGTTGTAGTATAACATATATGTCCAGTTGTTTAAGTGTATTTGAGTATAATCTGAAGTTACTGGTGTGTTTAGGAGGAGACTATCCATTCCAGAGCCCAAGCAAAGAAACTGCCCAAGAAAGTCTTCAATACAGAAGCACTGAAAAGACAGGCATCAGAGGAACAGAAAAACTCATCTAAGCTGGGAGATGGGAGAGAAGACAGTCTGTACCTGTCTTCTGCATCTCTGTCTGGGAGCTCATCATCTGTGGAAGTGATGCGATGTCAGTGTTTCTGCATTTCCCTTGCATTTTACTAGAGTACTTAACAGTTTCTTTTTGTGAGTCTGTGAAAATATTTAAAGACTGATTTTGTGATATCTGAGATAAGAGCTAAAAAGTTCATTTTAAACCAGTTAGTGCTAATAATTTGGGTTTTTGTTGTTGTTGGTGGTGGTGGTGGTTTTTTTGCCAACTCGAGAACATAATAGAATATCCAAGGTTGTCATCTTAGGATGTTAAAAATCAAATGATTCAATGTGGAAATGCTTAACACTCATAAACTAAAACTATGAAGATGTAACAACATAATTCTAATATACTTTAAGCTAAAATATTAACATAAGAACTCTATGGGATCCTTTATACAATTCACTGAAAAAAGTTTAAGGAATATTGTGATGATTCTGTGAATTCACAGATTACCTTCAGAAAAAATAGAGATTTTTCTATTATTTTTAAATAATTGGTAATGAAAATTCATATTCTTAGAGATTTAACTTATGTCTTTCCATTATAAAAACTAAGTTCCTGTGAGGCTCTTTTAAAGCAATCCAAATATCTACATTCAGTTAAATTCAAGACTTAACATATATTTTTCCCCTAAAGTAGCTGCAAGATCCTTTCATTTTTTTCAATACTCAGAATCACTGTCACATTAGATGAGCTAAGACAGATGCATATACCTTGACTGAGCTGAAAACTAAGAATTGATTTATATTAAAAATTAGGTCCTCTTTTTAAAATTGTGGTACAAGTATTATGTACGTGTGTATGTAGAATATTCCCCAACTTTTTAAGAAAAGTGGGTCTCACTGATACCTGGGCTCACCAGATAGAATGTCTAGTGGACTGGTGAGCTCAGAGATTCACCTCCCAAGCTCTAGAATTATAGGCATGTTTCACCACACCTGGCTTTTTTTGTGGGTCCAGGGGATGAACTCGGGTCCTGATGGGTTTATGCTACAAGCACTTTACTGACTGAGCTGTCTCCCCCAGACTTACTGTACTCATTTTTAGTAAGTGACTTAGACCAACTGACTTTGTAAAACTTCTCTTACTTTATAGAGGTTACTATATTAAGATATTTAACATAACAAGTTGATCATTATATTTAATCTCATACTGTAAATATTTTTGTTTAAATTGTTTTTGTAAGTTCAGAATTTTCAATTGGGCACTTTTCAAAGTTTTAGTATTTCAAATATAGTTGATATTTTTTAAAAATATACTTAACCTTTGAGGATTTGATAAGTTATTAAATCTGTCATGCCCATTCTAGAGCAAGCATGAACAATAATACTGTTTTGTATGTTTGTGTTTCTGGGGAATCTAGGTACAGAGAAAATAACAGAAAGGGATTTTACTCAGGACTATGACTACATCACAAAATCTCTTTCACCTTATCCAAAAGCTGTGTCACCTGAATTCTTAAATGGAAACAATAGAGTTGTAGGTTGGGAAAAATCACCCAGAATTAATGAGACCAGTGCAGTATGTGTGAGAAAGAGTTGCTCACCTTCAGGACTGCCCTTTTTGGTAAGAATATAATTTTCTTTTATCATATGCATCTGAAAGTGGTAAGTAACTTGCCTGTAGTTTACCAAATATGTATTGCATATTTATTATTCAGTGTTTATATATCCTTTAATAAGTTTTAGCTATTAAACTCATAAGCTGACAAAATTGAAAAGAATGTAATTGAAAACTATGTTGCTCGACTCTTTAGTTATATAAGGAGCTTTAAAACTCAATAGGTACTAACCATTGCTTCTAATAAAATGGTATTAATGACTGTTTAGGGCTTGAAGGTATCACTTAGAGCACTTGTCCAGCATGAATGAGGACCAAGAATACAATACCATCACTGAAAAAAAAAGCACAATAGCTACTTAACACACTTGTATCAGAGATCTTAAACTGCTGATATAATGTACCATCTGACCTACTGCTTTTAGATGAAGGTTTTTTATTTCTAGATGATTTAAGCCCCCCACCCCACCTCCACTTTTTCCAACCAGTAGTCTTATAGAGGTTATTTTACAAACAAAATCTTAGGTTAAACTGTCAGTATGCCAGATAATTCAGAATAGTTCTATGCTTTTTAAAGCAAATGTAGGAGAATGTCCTGCTCTAACTTATCAGCCCTCCCCTTTGCAAGACTCATTTTTCTACAGATACCAGCATGCCAGCTAGTATCCTATTAGATTCTATCATGTTTTTTTCTGCATCCCTTAAACCCTTCATATGGCACTTTGTAAATGTCTATGTATATTTAGTTATTCTAACCTTTTATGTATTTATTTATTTATTTATTTATTTATTTATTTATTTTTACACTCCAGATTTTATCCCTGTCCCTCCTTCCACCCTCTGACTGTTCCACATCCCATACCTCTTCCCACCCCACTGTCTCTGCGAGGATGTCTCCACCCCCATATCCCCTGACCTCTAAACTCCCTGGGGCCTCCAGTCTCTTGAAGGTTAGGTGCATCATCTCTGATTGAACCCAGACCCAGCAGTCCTTTGCTGTCTATGTGTTGAGGGCCTTATATTAGCTGGTACGTGCTGCCTTTTTGGTGGTCCAGTGTTTGAGAGATCTCAGGGGTCCAGATTAATTGAGATTGCTGGTTCTCCTACAGGGTTGCCCTCCTCCTCAGCTTCTTTCAGCCTTTCCCTTAATTCAACCACAGGGGTCATCAGCTTCTGTCCATTGGTTGGGTACAAATATCTGCATCTGACACTTTCAGCTGGTTGTAGGGTCTTCCAGAGGGCAGTCATGATAGGTCCCTTTTTGTGAGTGCTCCATCCATAGTGTCAGACCTTGGGACCTCCCCTTGACCTGGATCCCACTTTGGGCCTGTTGCTGGACCTTCTTTTTCTCAGGGTCCTCTCCATTTCCATACCTGTAGTTCTTTCAGACAGGAACAGTTATGGGTCAGAGTTTTGACTGCGGGATGGCAACCCCCTCCCTCAATTGATGCCCTGTCTTCCTGCTGAAGGTGAGCTCTATAAGTTCCCTCTCCCTACTGTCTGGCATTTCATCTAAGGTCCCTCCCCTTGAGTCCTGAAACTCTCTCACCTCCCAGATCTCTAGTGCATTCTGGAGGGTCCCCCCAACCTCCTAACTCCCTAGGTTGCCTGTTTTCATTTTTTTTTCTGCTGGTTCTCAGGATTTCAGACCTTTTCCCTCACCCCAAACCAGATCAGGTTCCCCTCTCTCCCTCCAACCCTATCCACTTTCCATCCCAGGTCCCTCCCTTCCACCCCACTTGTGATTGCTTTCTTCTCCCTTACAAGAGGGACTGAGATGTTCTCTCTTGGGCCCTTCAGCTTGTTGACCTTTTGAGTTCTGTGGACTGTATCTTGGGTATTCTGTATTTTTGTTGTTGTTGCTAATATCCACTTATTAGTGAGTACAAAACATGAATGTCTTTTTGTGTCTGAGTTACCTCACTCAGGATGATATTGTCTGTTTTCATCTATTTGTCTGCAAAACTCGGGATGTCCTCGTTCTTAATAGCTGAGTAGTATTCCAAGATTGTGTAGATGAACCACATTTTCTGTATCCAGTCTTCTGTCATGGGACATCTGGGTTGTTTCCAGCTTCTGACTATCAAAAATAAGGCCACTATTAACATGTGCCCCTGTGGCATGGTGAGACATCTTTTGGGTATATTCCCAAGAGTGATATTTCTGGGTTTTCAGGTAGATCTATTTCCAATTTTCTGAAGAACCACCAGGTTGATTTCCAGAGTTGTACCAGTTTGCAATCCCACCAGTAATGGAAGAGTGTTCCTCTTTATCCATATCCTTGCCAACGTGTGTTGTCACCTGAGGTTTTAATCTTAGCCATTCTGATTGGTGTGAGGTGGAATCACAGGGTTGTTTCGATTTGTATTTCCCTGATCACTGAGGACTTTGAACATTTCTTTAGGTGCTTCTCAGCCATTTGAGATGCTTCTGTTGTGAATTCTGTTTAGTTCTATTCCCCACTTTTTGATTGGGTTGCTTGGGTTTTTTTGGTGGTTAGCTTCTTGAGTTCTTTATATATTTTGGATATTAGCCCTCTATTGAATGTGGGGTTAGTGAAGATTTTTTTCCCTATCTGTAGGTTGCCGATTTGTCTTATTGACTATGTCCTTTGTCTTACAGAAGCTTTCCAGTTTCATGAGGTTCCATTTATCAATTCTTGATCTTAGAGCCTCAGCCATTGGAGTTCTGTTTAGGAGTTTTTTCCCTGTGCCAGTGAGTTCAAGGCTCATTCACACTTTCCCTTCTCTTAAATTCAGTGTATCTGGTTTTATGTTGAGGTCCTTGATCGACTTGGACTTCAGTTTTGTACAAGGTGACAAATATGGCTCTATTTTCATTTTTCTACTTACAGATAGCCAGTTAGACTAGCACCATTTATTGAAGATGCTTTCTTTTTTCCATTTTATATTTTTGGCTTATTTGTCAAAGATCAAGTGTCCATAAGTGTGTGGTTTTATTTCTGGATCTTGAATTCTATTCCATTGATCAATGTATCTGTCTCTGTACCAATACCATGCAGTTTTTATCACTACTACTCTGTAGTAGAGCGTATTGGAGAGATCAGGAATTTGAGACCCATATGTAAACATAATAAAAGCAATTTACTGCAAACCAACAGCCAATATCAAATTAAACTGAGACATGCTTGAAGCAATCCCACTAAAACTGGGGACAAGACCAGGATGTCCACTCTCTCCATATCTATTCAATATAGTACTCAAAGTGCTAGCTAGAACAGTAAGACAACAAAAAGACATCAAGGGGATACAGTTTGGAAAATAAAGGTATTACTATTTGTAGATGATATGATAGTATCTATAAGCAACCCCAAAAATTCTACCAGAGAATTTCTCCAGCTGATAAACAACTTTAGCAAAATGGCTGGATATAAAATTAACTCAAATAAGTAGCCTTCCTTTATATAAATGATAAACATGCTGAGAAAGAAAGTAGGGAAACAACTCCCTTCACAATAGCCACAAATAATATAAAATATCTTGGAGTCACTCTGACCAAACAAGTGAAAAGACTTGTATGAGAATAACCTCAAGTCTCTCAAGAAAGAAATTGAAGATCTCAGAAAATGGAGAGATCTTCCATGCTCATGAATTGACAGAATATAGTAAAAATGGCCATTCTACCAAAGCCAATCTACAGATTCAATGCAACCCCCATCAAAATCCCAACACAATTCTTCAAAGACATCAAAAGAGCAATTCTCAAATCCATCTGGAAGGCAAAGAACCCAGAATATCGAAAACAATCGTAACAATAAAAGAACAGCTGGAGGAATCACCAGCCCTGTCCTTAAGCTGTACTACAGAGCAATTCTAACCTCCTTAATTGCCTTATATGATGCTTTCTATTCTTTTTTTTTTTTTAAGATTTACTTTATGTATGTGAGTACACTGTAACTGTCTTCAGACACACCAGAAGAGGGCATCAGATCCCATTACAGATGGTTGTGAGCCACCACGTGGTTGCTGGGAATTGAATTCAGGACCTCTGGAAGAGCAGTCAGTGTTCTTAACCACTGAACCATCTCTCCAGTCCAATGCTTTCTATTCTGATGCGAGTTTAGTTTGCTGAATATTCACTTGCTGGGAACTGAGACAGTGACTGCCCCTTTTCCATAGTTTCAGTTGCATTCTATCTGATGTTCTTGTCTGTCTTTGAATTTTTCTGGTTCATTGCATTCATGAATAATTTTGAGACATCCAATGAATTAATTGTCTGGTTTTGTTTTTATGGCACTAGGGGTTGAACCCAGTAGTTCTTACAAACTAGATAAGCATTGTTCACCAAGCTACATCTCTAATTCGATTTATGTTTTCCAACTTTTAAATGGAATTGTTTTATCTTAAAGTTTACTGGAAGTTTTTTGGCGGAAGGGGGGATTTGACAAGATTTGAAAGAGGGTCTCACTCTGTCTGTAGCACTAGCTGTCCTTAAACTTACTGATAAGTTAGAGATCTACCTGTCTCTGTTTCCCAAGTGCTGGGATTAAAGGTTTGTAACAGTATACCCACCAGGTACAGTGTTTACAGGAGTTCTTAATATGGGTTTGGATATTGCTCCTATATTGGCTACATGCCATTGTATCTTTCACTTGCTGGAATCCAGAACTCCAATCTGACAGATGATTTTAATAAAATGTGTTTTCTTCAGAGTGTTTCAGACTCTAGTGGGTGAGCTTGATACATACCTGTAGTCTTAGCACTCAAGAGGTGAAGGTAGGAAGATTGAAGTATTAGGGCCATCCTGGGCTACATTAGGAAGACCTAATTCTTCCTTAATCTATTGCTCTTTAATGTGAAAATGGTAATTTTGATTTAAACTTTTAGGTGTCATTTCTTCCAGAATTTCCTATGAATAATTAAAGTTTTCCTTTTATAATGTCTACATTAACTAACTCAAGACTGAGTCTGACTATCAGTGCTAATACTACACTGCTTCAGTTTTACACTTGTTGGGTGTTTCTCTCTCTCTCTCTCTCTCTCTCTCTCTCTCTCTCTCTCTCTCTCTCTCTCTCTCACACACACACACACACACACACACACACACACACACACACACACACAAAAATCCCAGTTTATATTTCTGGGGTTTTAAAGGCTTTTGCCTTTGTGCTTTATCATAACAAAAAGCCAAGAAGTAAGTAGTTTGCTCTTGTATAAAAAAGAAAAATAATGCATTTTGTATTTTGAGTGATCTTGCTGAATTCTCTAATTTCCCAGATTGTCATAGTTTTTTTCTGTAGAGATAAATTATATAAAGTATTACAATTTTGTATTATATGATCAACTCATGGCTTCCGTGAGTTTTTTTTTTTGTTAAAGTGACTTGGTACCTGAAAGTTAGAAGCCATACTAGCAGGCTTCTTTTCTCACAGGCTTTGCTAGATACCTGTCATTGAACTAATTAATATTATATTTAAGTAGGTTCTGAATTTTAGCATTGAGTTAATTCTCTAAAATGTTAAGTTGTTTCCTATTTCACTCAGCTCTTTTCTTGTTTTAAGTAGTTATCTAACTTCCTTAGATTTCTGTATGTCTTATTCATTCATAGCCCAGACACACTCCGACCAAGAATAATTCTATTGTGAATACGAAAAATACAAATTCAGTGATAAATAATCAAAGAAACCAACATTGTAACAGCTATTCAGATGTAAGCAGTAATAGTTCAGAGAAACTTTATATGGAACCTGAATCTCCAGATAGCTGTGAAAACCATATGCAAAGCAAGATAAAGGTAACATGCCAATTCAAATTGCTAGTCTTCAGTGAGAATCATAATACCAAGTATTTTTTTTCAGCTTCTGTGAATGGAGAATCTGATTTCTAACATGTAGAATGGTCTAGTCATGGGAAAAATTGAAACTTTAAAAATGAGTACAGGAAGGTCTTAAAATAGTGAGGATATCTGGGCAAAATTCCTGAGCTTACATATTTATAAGTCTTTCTGACTTAATGACTACATAGAAATCTGATTTGCTGAACTTCTTGTTAGCATGAAACTCCACTGGTCAATCAGTAAAGATATGTTACCTGTATAATATAGAATATGGAAATAAACTTGGAGGGGAACTAGGATCTGAGCTACCCTTAACTGGCTAGAAGAGTACACAGATTAACAAAGAAAGAATAATAATCGAAGTAAAGTTACTGATTATACAAAGTTGTATTCAAATAGTAAAATGCAAGTATAATGTGGAAAAAAAGTCACTTTACAAGAAATTTTCTGTGTCTCCATATTTACTCAAAAAATAAAGACACTATTAACAAGAAGCTGAAAATCAGAAATGTCCAAAAAAGTCAAGTAAAAACTATTAGCATGAGATTGATGTTAATTTATCATAAATATTATTTTTCAGTCATCTTTAAATGAAAAGAAAGGCTTGATAGAAGATGCTATGAAAAGAATTTGACAACATTTGAAATCTGTTGGCTTGGGAGTTTGATGAATAGTCAAAGATGAATCTTAAGTGTTTATAGTACTTTTCTAATTTCTTATATTTATTTTAGGAAAATCATGCAGCATCTCCATTATCATTGTCTAGTGAAAAAATAGAAAAATTATGGTTTGACATGCCCAGTGACAATACTCATGTATCAGGTTTGTAGACATAGTCTTACTTTTTAAAGATTTACTTTAGCCAGGTAGTGGTGGAACACACCTTATTCCCAGCATTCAGGAGGCAGAGAGGCAAGTGGATCTCTGAGTTCAAGGTCTACAGAGCTCATTCTAGGACAGCCAGGGTTACACAGAGAAACCCTGTCTGAAGATAGATAGATAGATAGATAGATAGATAGATAGATAGATAGATAGATAGATAGAAGATAGATAGATGATAGATAGATAGATAGATAGATAGATAGAAGATAGATAGGTAGTAGATGGATGGGTAGTAGATAGAGTTCCGTGTGTGTGTGTGTGTGTGTGTGTGTGTGTGTGTGTGTGGAGACACTCCATGTGCATGCAATGTCCATAGAGCCCAGGAGAGGTGTCAGCTATGCTGGAACCGGGATTAAAGACAATTGTAAGCTACTGTGTAGGTGCTAGTAACTGAGCCTGGATCCTCTACAAGAGTAGCAAATATTCTCAACTACTAAGACATCTTTCTAGCCACAGCCTTGTTTTTAAAGTAATTGCTAATTACTTAGAAATCACACCTAAATGAATTCTACATCTCAAGTCATATCAACTTCAAGTCATTCAATTTGTTGTAAAAAAATATAAAGTTGTGTATGTTAACATAGTTGTATTAAAGCAATAAGATGGTAGATATGTTGCATCAGAATTGTAGCACTATTAGCTTTTAACTGTTTAAGGTCCTAGTCGACGTGGTAGCAAAAGGCGGATGTACCTAGAAGAAGATGAGCTAAGTAATTCCAATGAAGCCGAAGTAGAAGAGGCAGAAGAAAGGGAACATTTGCTTCCCAAACAACTGTGTCAAAAGGAAAATTCCAATCAGCACACCTATAAAAGTAAGCAGATCAAAAGTGTGTCAAACTGCAATTACTTTCAGGGTAGCTTCCTAGAGTTTGGATGGCTTCAACGAAACAGTCCTTTGTAATAACAGCTTTGGGTGAGTCCAAGGTGGATATAGACTTTTATCACAAATTTGACTTTCTGTAAAAGTGGTAGCCTGGGTCTTAAATATTCTGATTTTTCCATCATTTTTTCATGTTTTACATTTAAATCTTACTGAAATATAAATTATTTGAAGTGTTAGTTTGCCACTAAATACTCTTCAGGTACTTCTGCTTTTTGTTTTGTTTTTGTTTTTTGTTGTTGTTTTGATACAAGATTTCTTTGTGTAGCCCTGGCTGTCTTGGAATGAGCTCTGTAGACCAGGCTGGCCTTGAACTCAGAAATCCACCTGCCTCTGCCTCCTGAAGGCTGAGATTAAAGGTGTGTGTCACTATTGCCCAGCTACTTCTGCCTTATTAATGGATCAAATTTAAAAGTACCAAATGTTGCACCTTAATTGTCATTTGTGCCTCAATAGCCCTATCAAAAGGTTATGTGACAAAGATTTCACTTTTAATTAAAAAAATGGAAAAAAAACCTCTGCTTAGGGTTTAAACACACATAAAATATGAAGAATATTTTTATTCTCAGTCTAATGAGACAAGGATAAACTTTGTGGTAGTACATATCTTAATGTTAGCTCATTGTTTTTATTTTTCATGTCTGAAATTACAGCTTCATTATCGACACCAGATTTTTCTGTTCCTAAGGACTGGCAACAGGAGTTACAAGGTGCTGGAATGTTTTATGATAACATCAGCTCCGACTATAAAAGGAAAACTGATGTGAGTTACCTTCTAAGTTCCATACAACACTACAGGTTTCTGGTAGATAATAGATGGCTTGTCTGATCCTTAGCCAACAAAACTTGCACATACATTAATCAGAATTTGCATTTATGCGAAATGGGTATGACTGTCAGATGAAAGACATCTCTCTCACTTCTAAAATATGTCTTCCAAAAATTCTTTTTTGTTCAATTTGTCTTTGCAATGTTTAGGAATTTTACATTTTCTGTTTTTGTGTTTGAGATATGCATACACACGTTTTGCAGATTGGTGCATGTGCATACATATGTGCTTGTGGAGGCCAAAGTTCTACTATATTAGGTGTCTTTAATTCTTCTTTCCCTTCCTGATTGATTGGTTGGTTGAGAAATGATCTCTCAATGAAGGTACAATTTGTGTAGTCAGGTATATTGTACTGGCTGGCTTTTAAGTGGGTGCTGGGTGTCTGAACTAGGATCTTTATGCTGGCATGATGAGCATTTTACAGATAGTCATGTCTTCATCCTCTTTAGACATTTCAACTTAACTACCCAGATTATCATTCATGGAAAGTAACACATATATACTACCAGCTTATATTCCCAACTTTCTTTCACCAGATCTGTACTATGCCTTAGTTTTTGAGGATCCAGTGACATGATGCATACAAAACACATCCTGAAATTATTATTTACCTTTGGTAATAATAGGTAGAAAATCACATTCTCTTACGTCTTTATTTGAACTAATAATTAGTTCATTATCTTCTTTGAACAATCATAAGTACAATTAGCATGTTATCAACCTTATCTCTTGATTACTTTTCCTTTTATCCAAAAATAAGATCTGAATTTTTTAAAGATTTATTTATTTATTCTATGTATGAGTACATTGTCACTCTCTCCAGACAAACCAGAAGAGGGCATCGAATCCCATTACAGATGGCTGTGAGCCACCATGTAGTTATTGGGAATTGAACTCAGGACCTCTGGAAGAGCAGTCAGTGCTCTTAACTGCTGAGCCATCTCTCCAGCCCCACAATCTGAAATTTGTTAATTTTCATTTTCCCAAGGTCAAGAGTATCTGTAATTTTATAGACTCTTATGTGTCTCTGGTAGGTGAAAATATTTTGTGAAAAATGGTAAATTGTATTAAGCTATACTCTTGAAAACAAAACTGTGATCAGTAGCAATTTTTATAACTACCATAAATTTGGAATTCTTTAAAACAATAGAAAACTGAACTGTATTCAAATCCTGGCCAACACAAGTAGCTACTGCTAAGTCTAGTTTATTATAAAAAGTTGACTTTAAATAACTGCATTTTTAATTTTATAAGTTTTTCTTAGTTGTTTATGTGTTATGAAAATACTTTTCATAATACAGTCTTGGTTAGGTTGTTATTTTATAAGGAAATTTTAAGTTAAAAGTATTTTTCAGACCCAACATAAAATCATGGATGATTTTACTACAAAGACATTGAAATTGACTCAACAACATCTGATGGCAATGACCTATCAAGCTCGGGGACGCAGGTCTGTAGCACAAATCTGTCTGGTAAGCTTTGCATACTGTGCGCTTATGAGCTGTGAGTCCTGTGGTTTAAAAACTATCAATTTGCTCCTTTTTAATAGGGATGAAAATATTGACAAATTCCAAGCCACTCTCGTAGATGAGCTGGAAAAAATTGAAAAAGACTCACAGGCTTTACAAGACTTGGAGAAAGAGCTTGTGGTTTGTGTTTCTAAAAATTTTTTAATGTTTAAAGTTTAAGTATAGGTCTTTAAAATTGTTTGTACTCCATTGTTGATTGATTAATTGATTTTTGATTGATTGTTTGTTTGTTATTTAAAGCATAGTTCTATCTTACATCAGCTGCAATTGAATTCTGAAATTGGCTACAAGTTTATAACGAATATCTTTGTTACTGTGGGGAGTATCTGAGAGATTTTACATCTAATACTTGTAATGTGAAAAAGTGTACACTATATACAGTCTTCTTAACTTATAACCAGTTTTTACTTAAATTTAGAGTAGTAGAAATACATTAATTCTACTTCCAGGTTTTAATTTTTAATTGTGTTAAAGTACAAGGATTTTTTTTGTGTGTGTACCTTAAAACTTAGGACACTGAGAAAAAGTTAGTTCAGAAGATGAAGGCATATCACCAAAGTGAGCAAGAGAGGTTAGTATGCATTTCTTAATGGACAGACTCTGTATATAACATATGCTGCACTATAGCAGTAGAATGTGGGCAGATTCGTAAAAAGTTCATTCTCATTTTATCTATTAGGCTTCATTTTTTGAAAACTTCACTGGATAAAAGTTTTCTTGTCTTTAATTCTGTTTATGAAGACACTGCTTTTACATCTGAGGTATAAATTTTCTATACTTATCTTGTAACCTTGCTGGTTAGTCTAACTTGTCTTTTCGTTGTGAAAATTTGATAAATTTCATGAGAGAAATATGTTGTTTCCAGATGTGTTTGATGAAAGCAAACATGAAAATGCTACAAGACAAGCTACTTAAGGAGATGGTGAGTGAGCTTAGTGTGTGCTTCCATCTACTTACCTGGCTTTTGTGTCCTTTACTGTCTGTTTTAAAAAATAGGTTCTTGATTTTGAGCCCAGGCTGGCCTTAAACTTGTGATCCTCCTGCCTCAGCCTTCAGAATGCTCAGATTATAGGCATGGACCACTACACTTTTTACTTTTTTTTTTAATATGTCATATTCTTTCAGAAGCTTTTCATACTTATTTACTTCTTTGGTTTTCTTTTGTTTGTTTTTTGGTTAGTTTTTAATGGGAAAAACAAAGATTTTTTTGTTATTGGGGGGGGGTTGTGAAGGTTTGGAGAAGGCAGGTTCAAGCTGACCTCATGACTTTTAGGTTTTTAAATTATGGAAACCTTGTAAGAGTATCTGAGGGATGGATGAAGAATCCCTTCAGAGGAAACAGATAATGATTTGCAAATGTAAAAACTAGGCGGAGAAATAACTTGTTTGTGCTGTTTATAAACACTGTGTACTTTAACAAAAGCCAAGCAAGCCAGACTACTTAGTGGAAGAACTGTTACCTGGGTTAGCAATAGCATAGTTGGGTTGTTAGAAGTCAAGTAGACCACCAGCTACATTCTAGGATGAAGTACACTCCAGAGAGACACATGCTCCTGCTTTACACAGACATGGTTAGGGGTTTTCTCAAAGTTTTAAGTACATAACAATAGTAACCTTTATCTACATTAAGTACTAAAATACTTGTGAGACTTTCTGACATCCAGTACTAAGTGGTGCAGAGGTTGTAAAGCTATAGTCAAGCTAACACAGCTTGAGCAAGTAAACTGCATAGGTTTGTCCTCATTGAAAATTTTTTCTAGAATAATTTTCTTTACTTTTTCTTTTAAATTTTTTATGTTGAGCTTTGGAAGATTGCAAGTCTTTCCTCCAGTATCATGAATACTATAGCTAATGATGGGAGAATCCTCTAGATACCTCCATGTAAAACCTAAGGGAGCGGGTGGGCTCAGCACGAATTGTATCTTTATGCAAATGATTGTCTTTCCCCTTGGTCACAGCATGAAGAGGAACTTCTCAACATACGCAGAGGACTAGAGTCTTTATTCAAGGCTCATGAAAGAAATGATGCGTGAAATCTGGCTGCTGTCAACACATTTTATCTGATTAGCTTTTTGTCTATAAATGAAAAAAATAATAAAGTAGCCTTGCAAATATACATCATCTAAGTACCTCTATGCTTGTGTGCAAGAACTTCCTGACTCAACTGTTAAGAGATGAAAAATATGACTCCAAATGCAGCTTGTGTGTCTTATGAACAAACAGTAAAAGGAGGTAACTCTCTTTGGGTCATATTTTTACATAAACTATGTCTCTAAAAGTAACGTCTGTACTAAAGTATCACCTAAAGTGTATTTTTAAATTAATGCAGTTTTGGAATAAAATATACTGAAATTTGCATAATGTTTTGTAAATATACAAGTAATAAAATATTAGCCATTCTTTGAAAGGGGGAAAAGCTCTGCTTTAAAATCTACTTGTTAGTACCTTCATACTTTGAGATGTATACAGTTACATTGCACTAAAAGTGTTAAAGTGACCTAAAATTGTAGCTATTTCATAAGTATTTTATCACAGTGTAGAAGTCTTAACTCCAAAGCAGGCTGCTTGCCAATTCTTTCTAAGCTCCTGGTATCCACCTATTTTGTTAGATTGTATTTTAAATAAATGTTTATTTTACTTGAATAAATATAATTACTTTACAATTACTATTATTGTATTTTATGAACCATGAATTACAAGCCACCTTCAGTCAGACACTTGAAGGTAATGTCAATCTAAAGCTGGTAGAATATTTGAACAATACCAGCGTTTAATATTACAGTGGTAAAGTAGTTTCTTATTCAAGCACAAATGCATACTCAGTGTATTCAGTTGACATTAGCTAAGATTTTAAGATTTATGAAGAAAATGATGGGAGTTTCTAGTTTAAAAAGATATTAACATTTTATTAGCCCTTAGATGAATTGTATGTACAACAAAGATTTGCTAAGATTAATTTTTGTAGCTCTTGTTTTATTTTTGAGACATGGTCCATAGACCTGGCTAACCTCAAATTTAGTTCTGCCTGCAAATGTTAAAGCCATGGGCCCCAACAACTGGTCTTCAAATGGTATATTTGTAAAATCATTAGTTTCAGTGTTTTTTAAATTGTTATACATTTTAAACACATTAAATAAAGGTTATCCTTGGGAATATTTTAAAATAATCCCTAGAAATAATTTAATTCTTTTTCATAAGCCAGAAATTTTGAGTGAGATCAATGGTTACACTGTTTTTGAACCTTAATATATACTGTAATACCAAAAAATTATACTGAAAAGGAATTTGGAGAAATGGGCTGTCACACTAATGAAACACCACCTTTAACAGCAATAGTCTTTGTTATCTACCTAACTTTATGTACATATTTTTATAACTCAGGCAAGTTATTTTGGCTGTGATTTGAATATAGAAACTCAAAATAGATTTGATAATTTACTTATGAGTTGTTATATCATTCATGTTTAATAAATATGACATATTCATTTATTTTTAAATTTAGACCAGGAATTAGAACCTTGCTGTTCAAAGGTCCATGTGATAATATGCTTTATGATTTGTGGGACAAGAAACAATTTAGAAATAAAATGTGTATATTTACATAACTATTTCTAATATAATCATTTAGAAATACCAGAGGTGGCCACAGAAACAGGAAAACTACCTGCAGATTCTTTCCTCCATTCCTCCAAATCCAATCCCCCAGTCTCATCCCTAGCTCTGTAGCAGACCCTCTACTGTGGTCTCCCCTTCCTTTATGCCCCCTATCTCCAGCAGATCATCCAAACATTCTCCAACATTCATTCCCCTATCCATCCTTTTATCCCAGCTCCCAATTCCAGCAGACATCCCCTGGAACCTGCAGGCCAGCCATATCAGTCAGAAAATCAGTTAAGGGTAACTGCAGAACTTGCTTCATCTTTCCCTCTTCTCCAAATCCAATCACCAAATTACCCGGCCTGCAGGTCAGTCAATGGGGTCTGCAAGGGAGAGAGTGGGAATTGAGGGCAAGAAACTCGAAGAATGGAGACAAGACAGGGTGTCTGATCAAGTCTTATTTATTGAAAGGCAATTATGAGTATGTAAGCACAAGCAGGGGAGTGCAGCTGAAGACACTTAACCACAAGTGCATTGCATCTGGGGGCACTAAACAGCAAGTCTAGTATATGTCTGAGAAAAACAAGATGTTTATCAGAGTGTGCTCAGCTGTTGTAGACTGTTTGCAAAAATATCATGCTAGAAAAACAAGTCTCTTCTCAGGGTGGAAAGATATCAATCAACCTGCAAATATATGGCCCAAGATTTCTGCAAAGATAGCTGCTTTCTGCTAGGAGTTGGCTCCCAACACCAAGTGTCACCCCCAGCTCTGTAGAAGACCACCTGTCTTGGCTTCTCTTTGCTCTCTGCCATTCTGAAGATGCTAAGCAGATCCTGGTGGAACACTCTTCTTTCATTCCTCCCATGGGACTCCCATCTATCCCCATTCCTAAGAATCTGTTCCCAATACCTAGAAACATTCTATGCAAAAAAACAAAAACAAACAAAAAACCCTCCAGTGGCCACACCTGACAGGATCCCAGAATTCTTTACCAGGCAATACAGGGCTACCATATTCCCTTAAGAACCAGAGATGGCAACAGAATGAAAGAACAAAATAATCACCCAACAAGGATAAGACCACATCTCAGCAACTAGAATTACAATTATTCCATACCCAGATACTTAGGAACATAAAAACACAGTAACAGCCAGGACAATGTCTTTAATAGAGCCCAGCAACCTTACTACAGCAAGCCTTGAGAAATGTAACTTAGCTGAAGCAGTAGAAAAGCTCTTAAGACAGCCTTGTGAATATAGATGTCTTTAAAAAGGAAATGAATAAATCCATTAAGGAAATCTATGAAACCACAAGCAAGCAGTGGAAGAAAATGAATAAAGCAATTTAGGACCTGAAATTGGGAATAAAGAAAACCTCAAACTGAAGGAAATCAGGAAATGAAAAATTTAGGGACTCAAATAGGAACCTCAGAGACAAGTCTCGCCAACAGAATATGAGGGATGGAGGGGATAATATCAGGGATTGAAGACAAAGTAGAAGAAATCAATACCTTGGTCAAAGAAAATGTTAAATCTAAAACATGTCCAGCACAAAACAGCCAAGAAATCTGTGATACTATAAAGACCAAATCTACAATTTGATAGGGATAGAAAAAGAATCCTATGTCAAAAGTACAGAAAACATTTTCAACAAAATCATAGAAGACATTTTCCCTAACCTAAAGGAGATACCTATCAAGAAGTATACAGAACAACACCAAATAAACTGGACCAGAAAAAAAAAATCTCTCAGCACATATGGTGGTTTGAGTGAAAATGGTCCCCATACACTCATAGAAAGTGGCATTATTTAAATGAATTAAGACATATGGACCTGATAGTGGAAGTATATTGC
Organism: Grammomys surdaster; assembly: GCF_004785775.1. Taxonomy (NCBI): domain Eukaryota; kingdom Metazoa; phylum Chordata; class Mammalia; order Rodentia; family Muridae; genus Grammomys; species Grammomys surdaster. The sequence goes on along the minus strand of NW_021604683.1, from coordinate 889,731 downwards.
CTGGGGTGGCCTTCACAGTTTCAGAAGCACAAGCCAGGCCCAGTGACTAACAATCTTTCTGCTGCCTGTCAATCTAGATGTAGAACTCTCAGTTCCTTTTCCAGTACTGTGTTACCTCCATGCTGCCATGTTTCCCAACATGATGGTAATGAATTAAACCTCTGAACTATAAGCCAGCCCCAATTAAATGTTTTCCTTTATATGAGTGGGCATGAGGTAGGAACTGGAGAGATGGCTCATTGTTTTAAAAATACTATTCTACATAGAGAGTTCTACAATAGCCAAGCTTAGGCATTGAAGGAAACCACTGAAAAGACCTGGTAAAAATGCATTTGAATGAGAGAGCCAGTTTACAGCTCCAGCAGCAGTAGACCTGGCAGCTCTAGTCATACAGTTCAGTCAAGAGCACAAGATAGATGTAGCAATGTCCTCTTCCTTAACTTAGGAAAGTGGATTAGGCCAGGCATGTGTGAGGGGTGTCCCTATAGAGAGTCTCAGAGAGGCAATTGTGTGAAGCTGTGAAAGTAAAACCTGAATTGCCTTGGAGATCCCAACATATTGGGAATGCCAGAGCCATGGGACACCTGCCAAGGAAAGCTACAGACTGGGTATGGAATCAGCCAGCGAAAAAGTATGTTACAGTCAAAAAAAGCTGAAAAAATGTGGAAATCTGAAGAGCACTTTGACATCAGACAGAGATCCAGAGATTGGAGTTTTCCCTACTGGTTCTCAGTTTTGCTTTTGTCCATAATTTCTTCCCTATATGATGTCTTTCCTCCTTTATGATATGGTAATGTATATTCTGTGCCATATATGTTTGAAGTATGTGATCTGCTTTTTTGATTTTGATTTAACAGTGGGTTATAGTTAAAAGGCTATAAAAGCATGACACTCAGAAGAGACTTTGAACTTTGGACTTTTTAGACAATAGATAGAGAATCTTGAAGTAAGATTGAATGCATTTTTTTCGCATTACAATATAGCCATAACCCTATGGGAATCAGGGAGTGGAATTTGGTAGTTTGAATTAAAATGGCCCCCATAGGCCCATAGGGGGTTGCATTATTTGAAAGGATTAGAACATGTGGCCTTGTTGGAGATATGTGGCCCTGTTAATGAAAATGTGTCACTGAGGGTAAGCTTTGAGGTTTCAGAAGCTCAAGCCAAGCCCAGTGGATTACTCTGTTACTAAATGTCTTATTTCACCCAAACACAGAGTATACCACCTTCTCAGCAGTTCATGGATCATTCTCCAAAATTGACCACATACTGATACAAAGCAAGACTTGACACATTCAAGAAAATTGACGACCATGTATTAAAACAGGATATCAGAAACAGCAGATAGCTTCCAAACTCATGGAACCTGAACAACTCTGTGCTGGATTTAAAAAAAGTGGATCAAGAAAGAAACTAAGTATCCTGTGTCACAGCACCCAGAACTGATCCTGTGCCATAGCGCTTCATACCCAAATACCGCCTGGAGAAAGCTGATCTCCCAGGGGAGCAGACATGCCTGTGAGCACAGAGAAGACCATCACTTCTGCTCAGAGGGACCTGTCCAGAACCCTCAGGACACAGGAACCAAGGAACAACCTGGGACAGGATCCTTCCGGTTTCCATCTGCACTCTGGAACTGACCCTGTGCCACAGCTCTTGAAACCCAAATTCCTCCCAGAGAGAAATGGTCTCCCAGGAGTACTGACAGACAGGCTTGCAGGAGGGACAAGACACATTCAGAGACAGCAAGACCAGCTAATACCAGAGATAACCAGATGGTGAGAGGCAAGGGCAAGAACATAAGAAACAGAAACCAAGGCAACTTGGCATCATCAGAACCCAGTTCTCCCACCACAGTGAGCCCTGGATACCCCAACACACCAGAAAAACAAGATTCTGATTTAAAATCATATCTCATGATGATTAGAGAGGACTTTAAGAAGGACATAAATAACTCTCTTAAGAAATACAGGAAAACATAGGTAAACAGGTAGAAGCTCTTAAAGAGGAAACACAAAAAGCCCTTAAAGAATTACAGGAAAACACAGCAAAACCGGTGAAGTAATTGAACAAAACCATCCAGGATCTAAAAATGGAAATAGAAACAATAAGGAAATCACAAAGGGAGACAACCCTGGAGATAGAACTAAAAATGGAAATAGAAACAATAAGGAAATCACAAAGGGAGACAACCCTGGAGATAGAAAAGACCTAGGAAGAGATCAGGAGTCATAGATGCAAGCATCACCAACAGAATACAAGAGCTAGAAGAGAGAACCTCAGGTGCAGAAGATACTATAGAAAACATTGATACAACAGTCAAAGAAAATGCAAAATGCAAAAAGCTCCTAACCCAAGACATCCAGGAAATCCAGGACACAATGAGAAGACCAAACCTAAGGATAATAAGTAAAAAAGAGAGTAAAGATTCCCAACTTAAAGGGCCAGTAAATATCTTCAACAAAATTTTAGAAGAAAACTTCCCTAACCTAAAGAAAGAGATGTCCATAAACATACAAGAGGCCTACAGAACTCCAAATAGATTGAACCAGAAAAGAGATTCCTCAGTCACATAATAGTCAAAACACCAAATGCATAAAAGAAAGAATATTAAAAGCAGTAAGGGAAAAAGGTAAAAGGCAGACCTATCAGAATTACATCAGACTTCTCACCAGAAACTATGAAAGCTAGAAGATCCTGGGCAGATGTTATACAGACCCTAAAAGAACACATATGCCAACCCAGGCTACTATACCCAGCAAAACTCTCAATTACCATAGATTGAGAAACCAAGATATTCAATGACAAAACCTAATTTACACAATATCTTCCCACCAACCCAGTCCTACAAAGGATAATGGATGGAAAACGCAAACACGAGGAGGGAAACTACACACTAGAAAAACCAAGAAAGTAATCTTTCAACAAACTCAAAAGAAGATAGCCACATAGACCTAAAAAATAACATAAAAAATAACAGGAAGCAACAATCACTATTCTTTAATATCTCTTAACATCAATGGACTTAATTCCTCAATTTAAAAAAAACATAGAATAACAGACTAAATATGTAAACAGGACCCAGCATATTGCTGCATACGGGAAACACACCTCAGTGTCAAAGACTTTTATCTCAGAGTAAATGGCTGGAAAACAATTTTCCAAGCAAATGGTCCCAAGAAACAAGCTGGAGTAGCCATTTTAATATCGAATAAAATCAACTTTCAACCAAAAGTTATCAAAAGGGATAAAGAAGGACACTTCATACTCATCAAAGAAAAAATCTACCAAGATTAACTCTCAATTTTAAACATTTGTACTCCAAATGCAAGGGCATCCACATTCATAAATAAAACTTTACTAAAGCTCAAAGCACACATTGCACCTTACACAATAATAGTGGGAGAATTCAACACCCCACTCTCATCAATGAACAGATCATGGAAACACAAACTAAGCAGAGACACAGTGAAACTAAGAGTATGGACCAAATGGATTTAACAGACATCTATAAAACATTTCATCCTAAAACAAAAGAATATACCTTCTTCTCAGCATCTCGTAGTACCTTCTCCAAAATTGACCATATAATCAGTCACAAAACAGGCCTCAACAGATACAGGAAGATTGAAATAATCCCATGCATCCTATCAGGTCACCACGGACTAAGGTTGGTTTTCAGTGGCAACAAAAACAACAGAAAGCCTAATGATAACTTGGTCAAGGAAGAAGTAAAGAAAGTAAAACTTCTTAGAATTTAATGAAAATGAAAGCACAACATACCCAAACTTACGGGAAACAAGGAAAGCAGTGCTAAGAGGAAAACCCAGCTTTGAGTGCTTCCAAAAAGAAACTGGACAGAGTATACACTACCAGCTTAACAACACACCTGAAAGCTCTAGAACAAAAAGAAGCAAATTCACCCAAGAGGAGTAGACAGCAGCAAATAAACTCAGGGCTGAAATCAACCAAGTAGAAACAGAAGGACCTATACAAAGAATCAGCAAAACCAGGAGCTGGTTCTTTGGGAAAATCAACAAGATAGATAAACCCTTATCCAGACTAACCAGAGGACACAGAGAGAGTATCCAAATTAATAAAATCAGAACTGAAAAGGGAGACATAACGGAAACCAAGGAAATTTAAAAAAAATCATCAGATCCTACAACAGAAGTCTAAATTCAACAAAACTGGGAAATCTGGATGAAATGGACAATTTTCTAGACAGATACCAAATACCAAAGTTAAATCAGGATCAGATGAACCATCTGAACAGTCACATAACCCCTAAAGAAATAGAAGTAGTCATTAAAAGTCTCCCAACCAAAAAAGCCCAGGACAAGATGGGTTAAGTGCAGAATTCTATCTATCAGACCTTCAAAGAAGACCCAAAAACAATACTCTTTAAACTAGTCCACAAAATAGAAACAGAAGGAACATTACCCAATTCATTCTATGAAGCCGCAGTTACGCTGTGTATTCTCCCTTGGAGATGGAATAGTTTCTGTATAATCAGGAACTTGTCACAATTTCCTTTCATAGGGGACTTCATAAGAGATTTTTTTCTATTTCTATCTGTTTAATGTTCTAAATAGATTTTAAAAATTGGTTGAGTACATATTACTCTTAGCTTCAGAAGAGATCATGTATATTTAAGAGGCATATAACTATTATAAATTATTTTGATGACTTAAAAATGTCAATACTGAGTTGAATATTTTAAAATAAATTTTATTAATTTAATAAAAATAAATTAAAAAGAAACTAAAGACTTTTTAGAAAATGAAAACAACCAAACTTATGGAGTATAATGAAGGCAATTCTAGGAGTCAAGTCCATAGCATAGCAAAGAATACTGTCAGTTGGACAGATTTTTAGTAACTACATATTCTAGGGTTACTATCCAATATAGAGAACTTTAAAAAATTTAAGAAAAAATGGGGTACAGCTATAAATAGAATTCTCAAAAGAGGAAAAAAATGTTCAATATCCTTATAATCAAGGAAATGCAAGTAGAAACTACTTTGAGATTTCACCTTAATCTCATTAGAATGGCTAAAATCAATAAATGATAGCTCATGCTGGTGAGGATGTGGAGTAAGGGGAATACTTATTCATTGCTGCTGGGAGTGCATTTGTATAGCCATTGTGGAAATCAGTGTGACAGTTCCTTGGGAAAATTGGAATTGAATCAAGATCCAGGTATATCTTTCTTGGGTGTATACCTAAAGGACACGTTATCCTACTGCAGTGATGTGGGACCATCATGGCCCAGGATTATGGAGGAAGGGTCGAGGAGAACTTCACTCCTGGATACCTCAGATGAGGATGACAGGAATTGGCTCCCTAACCCCTCCCAACCTAGTGACATGAAATCATCTGCCCCACCATCAACCCTAGGACAAATTTATAACCCTGAAGTTATCAGGCTTCACTCCTTATTTGACCTTATAAGGTTCCCCCACACACATCCCTCCCATTACCACCCTCAGCCCTATAGCCCCTGAAGCATCTTCCAACAGCCCTGTCCTGGCCAATTGTACATGGCCACACAAACGTTGTACCAGAGACTCTGACTACGTCCCCAGGGGCATAAGCACCTCTTCCCGTACCCCTCTCTGCCATTAAACTGAACCAGTTATCCAAAGCTGTTCTTGCATGTGCATTCTTTGCACGCACACTCACCTCTGACCAAGATCCTGTCTGCATGACCCGCTAAGCTTTTCTCCCTCAAGTCCAACCCAGTGAGCAATGGGTCTGGCTACTCTGAGGGAGAAGTGGGCATGGACTGGCACAGAGATTCTTATTCAACCATGCTTATTGCTGCTCTATCATAATAGCCAGCAATTAGAAACAACCTATATGTCCCTTAACCTAAGAATGGATAAAGAAAATGTGGTACATTAACACAATGGAATATTACTCAGTTTGTTGGAGAAATGACCTCATAAAATCAAAAGTAAATAGCTGAAACTAGAAACAAATCATACTGAGTGAAGTAACCCAAGAAAAGACAAATATGGTATGCATTTACTTTTATGTGGACATTTGCTGTTAAGTCAGTAATAAGCTACAATCTGCATAACCATAGAGGTTAGTAGTTGAGAAAAGGACTAGAGGGAAAGATTTTTATAGTTAAGAGAAATATAATAGATTTATATAAACAGGAGGGGGTGCCAGTACAGGTGGATCAAGTGGAGAAGGGAAGAAAAGGGGTACAAGGGAGGGAATACAAGGAGAGATAGCTAAAATTAAGGGGCATTTAAGGAGGAGTATGGAAACCTAATATAGTAGAAGCTTCCATATATATATATGAAGGTAATCTAAATGAAATCTCCAAATAATAGGTGGAGAGAGCCCCAACTGGACATCTGTTACCAAATGAAACTTTCAGTACCAAGAATGGCTTTTATTTAGTAGAATTGTTGACCAAATGGGTCCATGAGAACCCCCAAACAACCTAGGCCGTTGCCAAGAATATAGGTTGTTTTTCTAAAAACTGACAACAAGGTTTTATTGCTGAAGACTACACCTATACAACTCATTGAACAAGTTGAGCTGGTGCCTAACTAGAACCTTTACCCCTACGGGCTAGAGTTCTTGATACTGGAAAGTACTCTGCACACTAGGGAAAACATAGACACCAACTGAGCTACAAACCCTTCAATTTACACTGATGTCTTTGCTTGCAAGATATGCTTGGGCAATGGTGGCACAAAGCTTCTATGAGCAACCAACCAATATCTGATTTGACTTAAGGCCTACTCCATAAGATGAAACCCATTCCCAACACTGGATGCCCAAGATCCTAAGACTAGATAGCCCAGGGACCTAGGATAAAACCAAATACTACTCTTCTACTAAAGCAACACAGCAATACAATGACTCCTGCTGACATTCTGTTATCCTTAAAGCAACACAGCAATACAATGACTCCTGTTGACATTCTGTTATCCTTAAAGCAACACAGCAATACAATGACTCCTGCTGACATTCTGTTATACTCATAGATCAGTGCTTGTTCAGCCATCATCAGAGAAACCTTTCTCTTGTAGCAAATGGAAACAAATACAGAGACCCACAGTCAGACCTTATGTAGAGAGTGAGTGACCTGGGACACTTAGCCCTAAAGTGGGATTTCTCTGTCAAACCCCTCCTCTCAGGCCTCAGGGAATCCTGTGGAAGAGGAGGCAGAGAGCATGTTAGAGCCAGAGGAAATGGAGGACACCAGGGAAACAAGGCCTTCTAAACACAACAGGACTAACGTACATATTAACTCACAGAGACTGAGGCGACATGCACAGGGCCTGTGTGGGTCTGCACCAAGTACAGTTCTAGCACTGAAAGAAGTTAGAAACCTGCTCTGATCCCTAACTCAGAACTTAAACTCAATTGATAACCACTTGCAGATAAAATTTTAGTCTTTTCCAGTGGAGCTTCACTGGAGAAACAAACTACGCTAAGGGCATGCCTCATGTCCAGCAGTAGGTAGTCAACAGAAAACAAACTCAAAGGCATCTTTGGAGGCTCACTGTCTCATAGTGTCAGGACTTTTTCTTTTTTATATTTTTATTTTTTAATTTTCTTTGTTTTTAAGTTATAAAATAAAAGCTGTTCAGATTTGATCTATGGGCTAGTTTATAAAGGAATATTATATTTGTAAAGGAGGAATTTTTTAAAACATCAGAACATGCAGTTTATTAGTTGTTTTTCACTTTTTATTCTTCAACTAGAAATGGCTGTGATCATAAGGCCAACAGCTGAGAACCTGGGGTAGAAGGATACTTTAAATCTAAGAGAGACAAGTATGAGCAATGTAGTACAACTCCCATCTCCAAAGGACAAAATCATTTCCTTTAAGTTTCTTACTCTTGCACAGAAATAGTAAACCAGATCATGCCCCCCCACCCAGTGGCAGAAGCAAGTGGAATAAATTCTGCTAAAATTTTAAGCTATCAATTTCAGACCTATTAACAATGGTCATTGTAGATAATGACTTACATTTCTTACCTGGATTACAATCTGTTATAGTGCTGGTGTAGTTCTACACGTTCTCAACCAGATGGATCTGGAGACAGATGCTGTACCCAAAGTATACATGGAAAGGATGTGAAGTAGAAAAATATTAGTATAGTTAGGTAGAAACCTAAACATTAGACTGCATATTATTATACTGATATATACACTGCCAAATCCCAGTACCACACCAAGTTAATATTAGGCCACCTTGGCCTTTGAATTCATGTAAACTAAGATTTTCTAAATAATGTTGCTAATTCTGAGTACTAGCATGAAATTCTAAATGCTAGAAGATATTTCTTTAGCTGTTTTCTCACCATCTGTGTGAGCAGTCAACCTAGTAATTTATTGTATATAATGAATGCACACTTGTTTGATAGGAATAAAAACATTCTGAGAAAAATAGCCTAAGAAATCAATGTCAACAAATAAGTCTAACATGAAATGTAGAAATAAGAGTAAGGTGGTATTTCCTTAGACCACATTTTGTTCACACTACTCATTCACAGGTGGAAATGGAAGGAATAGGGTAGTGAGTACTCAGCATGCACTAGAATTGCACCAATGCAATGTATTTTATTTCTGTGTAAAACAGCATACTTCATTTAGAAGGTATAATGTATGTATATTGTGGATATAATATCATTTCTGTGAGAACAACAGTTTTATGTTCAGAGCAATAAAAACATATCTGTAGAAATAAAATAGATTACTACTTTCATATTTATTTCTTTTTATAAGATACTTTAATTTTTAGTTTATACTTTTAAAGACTTTTAAAATGGTTTTATTGCTCTGAACATAAAACTGTTGTTCTCACAGAACCATGACTGCTAACTTCCCATTGTTTAAGCAGTGCACTTCTGTATCACCATCAGTGCACCAAAAGGGAGTCAGGAATAACTTACAGGTATTGTCTGTTCGAAGACACTGGCATATGCTCTTTTATTTGCCTATTTTCAGTATTGTTCTATTGAAAAATAACAGATTAAATGGATACTGAAAAGATTCAGCACAAATTTGGGGTTTTGTTTGGTTTGGTTTTATGCTGAGTCTTATGTAGGTTGGCTTGAACCCATGATCGTCATGACTCCTCCAAGGAACTGGGTTTACACAAGTCTATCACCCTGATGCCCATATTTTAATGGACTTGAATTTGCTTCTGACTACAGCTAAAATCTGACTTGCTACTACAGGTGATGGAAAGCTTAAACCTGTAGTTACCATAGATCTCCACAAGATGGACCTCTTGATCCTAGGAGGCCTTTGTTTTCCCAGCTCAAGGGAAAACAAATTCCAAAAATTACTCAGGTAAGAAAACTTTTAGCTTTCTTTAAATTTTTAAAACTTTCCTTAAAGTTACAGCTTCTTTTAGTAAGGTTTTTTAATCTTTTAAAGACTTGCATTAGTTAAGTTTGCTCTGTCACATTTTGTGAAAATGTAAGCAAATGATTTGAAAAGTTGACACATATCCTCCTCAGTGCCATTAGGAAGGAAGACCTCTAAGGCAACAGATATTCTTTACTTAAGCCTCTGGATTTGAAAATCAATTTTGTTTTCAAGCTCAAAGTGTCGCAGGTGACTGCATATGCATAGCACCATGGCCACATGAGTGGACTGCTCTATATAGTGTGACCCATGACCCCATGAGTGGACTGTTCTATATAGTGTGACCCTTGGCCGCATGAGTGGACTGTTCTATATAGTGTGACCCATGGCCCCATGAGTGGACTGCTCTACATAATGTGACCCATGGCAGCATGAGTGGACTGCTCTACATAGTGTGACCCTTGGCCCCATGAGTGGACTGCTCTATATAGTGTGACCCATGGCTGCATGAGTGGACTGCTCTATATAG
>NW_021604683.1:774866-854854 GCF_004785775.1 Grammomys surdaster | reverse complement strand
TCTCTCTCTCTCTCTCTCTCTCTCTCTCTCTCTCTCTCTCTCTCTTCCCGCTTCCCCAGTCTCAGAAGATAGGAGGAAGGTCTGGAGATCTGCACTTCGCATACCTCCCATGGGAGCCAGATATGACACCAGAAAGTGTCAGAGGAACAATTATCCACCAATGTTCCCTGCCTTGTAATTCTGGAGACAGCACTAGGATGGCCCTGGGAAGGGATGAGAGGCTGAAGCCCCATGGGACAACACAAAGCCGCTGAGTCTCAGAGTAACATTGTTTCACATCTCTTTCAGGATTGACGGAAGCTGCCACCTTGTGCCTCCATCCCTTTTCTGCATACGACTTGATTCCATGGGGGCTGGTGGGGGGGCAGTGTTGAGTTCATGCTTGTTGACACAATCATCCCTGGCTCTTCACACCACTAACAAGCCACCTGTTGCCACGTGGCCTGGTGCTGTGTTCATTCTCCTCATGTGAAAACTGAAGCCTTGCAGAGTACCCACCCCAGGACACTTGTGCAAACCTTCAAAGAGACCACAAGTGCATAGCACCAAACAAGCCACTGGACTGCAGAAAGTAATCAAACAACAGCTACCTTACGACCATGGCTGTCTCCAAGATGATGCCCATGGGACTTAAGATGCCCGTGGTGAACTGGGCTTACATCCACTCTTGAGGAGAGAGAGAGAGACAGAGAGAGAGGCAGAGAGAGAGGGAAACAGAGAGAGAGGCAGAGAGAGAGAGAGAGACAGAGAGAGACAGAGAGAGAGACAGAGAGGGAGACAGAGAGGGAGACAGAGAGAGACAGAGAGAGAGACAGAGAGGGAGACAGAGAAGGAGACAGAGAGAGACAGAGAGAGAGGGAAACAGAGAGAGAGGCAGAGAGAGAGAGAGAGAGAGAGAGAGAGAGAGAGAGAGAGAGAGAGAAGGGTGAAGCAAAGATCCACTTGTTAAGAGTGTAACCCCTGCCTATGCAGGGGATGTGTATACTTCAGATAGAACCAGCTTTTGAGCAGCAGCAAATAAGATCATCTATTTTCACAGCCCCTCATTCACAAACCCAAGAGCTTGCATCATGTCCAGCCTCCTTTGCAGCATCAGAAGCCTCACATCATCCAGTGAGGTAGCAGTGCCCGATTTCCACCCCTCGCTTGGGAGCATCACGCAACCCCCTTGTTCAAGTGCAGAGTTCAAGGTGAGCAAGCGGGAGAGGTGGCTGTTCTGTTCAGCGGCGGTACAAGCGCGCCTGGCGCTGTTTTCCTTGAGACCCTGTGTTCTCTGCGGCCCAGTGGTGGCGGTCTGTTCTGGATGCAGCAGAACACAATGTACAGAGAGAAGCTGGGATCACTTAACTGTGCTAATGTGCTAAGTGCCAACCCCTGAAGGATGCTATTGAGCTTTAATCAGCTTCTCACTCGGCCCCAGAACAAAGACTTCCCCCAGGGAGCCCAAGCAAGAAGCTGTGCAACCCATCACTCCAGAGATGCCTGCCCAGAGACTTGGCCCAGGCAAGCTATCAACTGACTGGTCAGGGACAAGGCTATCATCTCCATCACAGGGGGGCTCTAAGGGAACTTCTGTTACTAGCACCTGTGGCCTGTTTATTCAACCATGTTACCTACTCTTCAGGAGGCCTGCTGGTGGCTTCTATGCCTTGTGTCTATGACAAACAGCCCACGAGGACACCTGGCCATGACAGTAGCAGTTCCTAGCCAGTTCCTCCTGCCAGGAATGTGATCTTATTCCTTTAAGTGATCTGGAATCTTTTACAAAAAACAACCAGCCCCACTGTCTCTTCTTCACAAAGTAGGAGAGACCCCTGGCCACAGCTGTGATGGAGGATTGCTATCTGAACCTTTCACCTTTCTCAGGCCAAGCTCATTTCTGGATATCCTCATTCTAGGTGATCTCCACATCTCTAGACGATGTGGGGGAGAAACTTTTCATTCCTTTTACTGTCCCCCATGAGTGTCGACATCTTGTACCAAGTATAGTGTTTTGGCCCAGATTCTGAGCACACTACACATGAAGTTAGAAACCCACAGAAGACAGCCTCAAGCAATGAGTAAGATAGAGAACCCCAGAATTCCCGGCAGGAGGCACTGTCTGAGAACTGTTACTGTCCAGAACACTTCCCAGAAGGCTGGCTGGGTACTCCCTGACTGTCTGATTCCTACGCCCACTCTTCCTCCCACAGCACCCTGGGTAAGACATCTCACCCTCTCCCTAAAGCATAATAAGCCATAGGCAAGTACACCTCTCAGTCACTTTGAGGGGAACAGATAAACAGCTCGTGGTATATGCTCAGGACTTGAAGGTGACAGCCAGCAGGTCCAGTGGCACACACTTGCGGCTCCAGCTGGGAAGACTGAAGCCCATGCTACAGTATGAAATCATATCAATGGTGTCTTTGTATTTAACGTTCTTGGGGGGAGGGTATGGACAGGGTCAAGGGGGCACACAGGCCTTTGCAGGTTATTCTCAGAACACAGCCCCATGAGAAACCAGGACTGTGCACACTCACCCACATATATTTGGAGAGCAAGCTTGGCAACCCTGCAGAAGGGACAGGCATATCATACAACTTTACCCCTGCAGAGGGGACCCCAACCTCATTGTGGAACCCAGACCAGGCATATGGGGGATGCCATGTGTGGAAGATGGGAATCACTTTGCTCAGAGAAGCCATGGAGCACACAGAAGAGAGAAAAATTCAGATTTGGAAGTAGCAAAATAAAACACTATGGAAACCCCAAACTCTCTTGGGAATACTGTAGATGATGTGTTGTCATGGCAACCGGAGGCTGAATTATTCAGCAGTAGAATGTGGATGGTCCTAAGAAGGCACACAGGCAGAGAGCCAATTAGACCATTCCTGTGGGGAAGACACAGAGACACCAGAAGCCACCTCTGACCTCCTGGGGAGACTCACAGCCTCCTGCTCTTTGTGTCTAATTCTGGGATCCTTTTCCATTTTCAGATGTAATGACAAGAAACCGAGAATCTGCTGTATTACATCCTAGAGTCTAAAATTAGCTCCCAGTTCTGTGAGCGAAGGGGAATCCTGCCTACAGCCTTTGTCTTCCGTACCTCTTAGACATCCCCAAACCAAGTAGCTCCGCAGCTTCCAGGTCCACCTTTTGCAGTTAAGGTGCTTACAGGTGACCCACAGCCTCACCCTCTGAAGTTCCTTCCACTCCTGCAGGTGCTCTGCAGCCTTCCCTCTGCAGGTGACCCACAGTCCCACCCTCTAGGACACACCTAGCCAGTCCTACATTCTGAATGTGCATTATAGCCCCGCCCCTTGTAGCTCTACCATCTATAAATGCTCTTTAGCCCTGCCCTCTGTGGTCCAACATGGGGAAGTTTCCCTCTGGCCTGACCCATGGCCCAGACTGCTGAGTAACCATCACCTGATGGACCCCAGAGAGTCAAGGAATCCACCATTTGTTTCCGTAGGCCACAGCCAGACTCTGAGGCAGGAGGAGAGCCTGACCCTGCTGTGACTGAGTGTGGAAGGATGCTAGTGTATCTCTCACCCTGTAGCACATAACGTATGGTGCACATTCTACCCCACAAAGTGTGGCAGTGTATGGACGCATTCGTGTGAGCACAGCTTCTCCTGAAAGACTCAGGTAATCAAACAAAGCTGGACCCAATTCTTAAAGGGAGATAACTGGGTGGACTTTATGAGGAGCTGTATGTAGCCTGAACTATCACAGCAAAGACATGTCCGCAGTAATTTGGTCCAGACCTTCTCTTCTGTGACTCTCCCTTCTTCATACGTCTCCCTTGGCTTGTGCAGACCACTGGTTCACCAAGGGGTATCTTGGTGAGATCTGGAGAACGTTTTGATTGTCCCAGGGAACACAACAGGTAGAGGTCAGGGATACTGCTGAGCTACAGGCACACAGACAGCCCCAAGAGAGAGGTATGTATTCCCGTGCAATGCCACGAGCAAGAAATCTGCTACAGATCCCACATCCCCCTGTGAGGCCAGTGTGGATTCCAGAGGCTGAGACATGTCCACATGTCTCTTGGTCCTCAGCATCGGTTTGCACGTGTTCACTTACTTGGAAAGTTTCATCTCTATCTGCTGTCGGATCTCCTGCCTCTCCTCATCGGTCCTCCTGGGGAAGATGTTCCGGTCCTCCAGCTCCTGCTTGCTCGGTCGGTTCCTCAGCTTCACCGCCAGCAACTCCTTCTTGCATTTCCTCGGCAGTGTTCCTGTGAGACCCATCAGGATGAGAAACAGGTCTTAGAGAACTGGCTCCACGTAGCCTTCAGGGGATGGGGTCAGGAGTTAGATCCAGGGGCCTAGAGCTGAAACTGGATGACCCATACATGCCGCATTGTGCTGTTTCCAGAGGCTCAGTGGGCAGTGCAGGGTGTATGATACCACATTAGCCCCCGACCCCGTCACATGCTCGACCACAGTGGGTATCATACATCCCAAGTGTCCAGGAACTAGATACCTGGGTGACCATAGCCCACATCCTCTTTCAAAGCCATCTGAATGAATTAGAGTGACTCTAGCTGTTGTGGCTGTGACTCCAGCCTCAGATAGCAATGACTTCTCTCCAGTGCCTTCCACTTTCTAACCACATACATGTGCTTTCAGTACATACAGCACGCCACCCTAGAGGCTCCCCTGCCTACCCTCTGCCTTGCCGGCATTGCTTATACATGACATCTCTCTAATCAGTAGGACACTGCTGGGTCAGGGTCTCCATCAGGAACTGGCGCCCTGTCTTATTTCCCTTGACTGGCAGCTGTTAACCACTCGTCCTTCTCTGTCTCCTCCTCTGAAGATTGGTTCAATGACAGCCACTCTCCCCTGAGAGACATGTGGACACCAGAGTCAGTCATTCAAGAATGTCGCAAGTGAACGCACGACCAGTTTGGCTCTGGGTCTGCCTGGCTCGGTTGCATCTTAGCATTTAGACATATGCATGCACATCGTAAGCATCACTCGAGAAATTCGAAAGGATAGAAAATCAGCCCCTGAGACAGAGCCTGCCCCCTCTGAGAAGCAGAAACACAAAACAAGGCAATATACAGAATGTGATACCTTAAGAGGAATTTAGGAGATAAAACACAAGTCTGCTGAGGTCTGAATGTCTAATTGGAGTCATTCATCATGTGCCTTACAGAGAAAGAAAAGGTTAATGTAAGTGGCTCAGGCAGAGACTCCATCCTGAGTCTGCCTTACTGGCTTTGCAAATGATGGCATCCTGGATTTGTTGGCTCATAGTCTGAAGAAGCCATACACACAACAGTTCCAGTTGGTGTTTCTGAAGGATGTGGTGACTTAGTGAACTGGGGGTATTTCAAGGATCTAGAGAGAAATTCTTTGTGAACGTTGGGGGGTTTTTGCCTGGTAAGGGAAAGTCAGCCATTCTCTGGGCACTGTGGCATGCTCAACCATAAGGGTCCACTGAGTGTGTGTCACCCTCACAGATGAGTCTGGAAGACACTGTGAATGCCTCAGGGTCATCATTACAAACCTGATTAAACTCACTCTTAACTGAGAGAGCCTGTCATGAGTACCTCTAGTCAGGAGTGGAAAGTTTCCCTGCATGAGATCTTTGTGAATTAATTTTCATCTGTGTATTCCAAGTCTCCAGAACTGCCACAGGACACACAGTAGGTCCACAGCCAAGAACTTCTGATTTTTCTTCACTAAGGTCTAGTCTGGAGGTTACCAAGGTCTGCTACTTGGCACTCAGGGGGAAATAATAACAAAGGGAAGGTTCCAGAGGAGGGGTATCTACAGAAAAGACTTCTGACAGGATTGGTCCTGAGGAACATGGGATACTGGCTTCTTCCTCAGGTACTGGTATGGTCCACTGACCACAGCACAGGACAGACCACAGCATGGGGCTGCACCTGGCCTTCCACTCTCCACACATGTTGTATCCCCTGTGAGGCTCAGCATGCTCCCCAAGTTTCAGCCTCATTAACCTCCAAGATTCACCCCAGAGGAGGAAAGATGGGTAATGGGCAATCTCTGCCTCCAGCACTCTGACATCATTCAGGTACAGATATCCTCAACTGCTACCTGTTCTGTCTTCTCAGGCCATAGAACCAGCCCTGTGTCCTTCCAGCTCTGACATGCCTGGCCCTACACACACACACACACACACACACACACACACACACACACACACACACACACGTGTGCTCAGGACTCAGACTTTTCCATGTCTGTCTGCTCGGCTCCTGCATATCTCCCACTGCTTCTGGATGCTAAGCTCTAACTGCTGAGGAGGGCTCATTATCTCCACAGCAGACCCGACTTCCTAACATCTAAGCCTAAGAAATCAGCTCCTATTCCTGTGCCTGTACCTGTACCTGAGTGTAGAAAAGGTATATCCGCCTTGGTTGGCACAGAAGCGAGCTGCTGGTACCCTGCCAGACCACAGAGACATGAGTGGCAGGCCAGAGGGAAACCCAGGGCTGCCCCAGCACCCATGCTTTTCAAGCATGACACCCATGAGTCAGGGTGTGTCGTTTTGTCACATACCTGCCTCACACCTGGTACCTAAAAGCAACAACAGGGACAGAAAGAGATGAGACAAGAGCAGCTGTGGTGGCCTCAAGTGCGCCAGGTGGGCTCTGCTGCGCATCCTCCCTGCAGTGCATTCTGTATGCTCTCTTGTATAAAGAGCCTGACGCACATTGACTCAGTGGAGAGAAATGGATCAAGTGAGCTCGGCAGTGGCGAGGGCCTCACTCGCTTGTTCTACTACATTTGAACTCGATAACGTGTGCAAGGTCATACTGCACAGAGTGACAGACAAACCCTACAGGGATCCAGTCCAGCCTGAGTTGCATCGTGAATCAAAGCCAGCCTGGGCTATATAGGATGCTGCCAAGAAAGAAGAGGACGGAGAAATGGGACCGTGAGCGTATCTACTTCTGCCTTGTGTGCATGGGCTGGATCCTCTCTTCTCTCCAAGAAAAGTAGGAGTCAGAGTATAAATGATTTTCAGGTTCTGGAAATGAGCAGAAATGGAGGGAAAGCTAGAGCGAGGGGCATTGAATGAGGCACACCCTAGGAGTCTAGCCGATGCCTTAGGATGGTTGTTGGGTTGCAGGGACCTAAAAAGAGCCTCAGAAACTGAGTTGAAGTTGAGATGATGAAGCAGAGAGGTCCAAGGGGCCCACATCTGGAGTCTGTGGGACAAACAGCTGGAAAACCTGAGCAAAAACCAAGAACCCCAAGGTGTGTACAGTCTGGCATCTGCCTATGAAAGAGGGCCAGGGAGACCCTGCCTGGGGCCTGAGGACACTGGGAGATCCAGTGCTGTGCCCTGTGACCATCAGTCAGGCTGGAACATGCTGTGATTGTTCAGACACTGGGACAGGTTCACAGATGGTCCTGGTCTTCGGAACAAACAGTGATGGGCTGGATGGAGCTCAGTTCCACTTCTGTCTATGAAATTGTAAAAACCAGACCAGGATGCGTGAGCTCGTTTCCAAGTAACCGGGCTGCTTCCCAGAATAAACCTCAACAGATATTTATAGGACTGGAAGAGCATCCGACAACCAAGAAATAGATTCACGATGTGTGTCAGCCAACTGAAACTCCCCACGCCTACAGAGATGCGGGAAGGGCTCGGCCAAGCTCCAGCAGCACGAAGAAGCCCATGTAGAGCCTGTCGTCACCATGGCTGACAGAGAGAACACCTCAGTGGTCTCCATAGACAGACAGGCACACTGGGGCACAATGAAGGGTCCCAGGGTCACCCAGAAGCAACACATTGAGAAGACATTCACTGGAAGACAGCTCAGATGATTCACACTCAACACATGCTAAAAATACCTCTCAGGATGAAGGCAAACACTTTTGCAGAAGCTAGAAAGCAGTAAGAATCAATGGCTATGAAAGATGGCAAAAGAAATCCTTTAGGCGGTAGGGAAAGGACTGACTTCAGAAGGAATCCTAAAATCTGAACAATGAAAGAGGAGGCACTGGGTGGTGCCTGCAATGTATAGACATATTTGTACTTAATTCTCTTGAAGGAAATCTATCTTTTAAAAAAATATTTTTCAGTTGTGTGTATTTGTATGTGGGTCTACGCATGTGTGGGGATAGGCTTCTCTGAAGGCCACAGAGGAAGACATTAGATTCCCCTGGAGCTGGAGTTAACAGGCAGTTGTGAGCTTCCCAACATTGCTAGAAACTGAACTTGGTTCCTCTGAAAGAGCAATGTGTGCTCTTAGCTGCTGAGCCATTCCTCCATACTAGGAAAACTGAGCAATAACAACAACAACAATAATAATAATATAACAGTGGAGAGGCAAAGAGATGTACTTACTGTAAGGTGATTGCCCCAAATGGAAGGCAGCACAATCAGGCTTCCAGGTATGGCTCAGTGGGCAGACTGCCTGCCCAGCAAGTGTGAGGCCCTCAGTTCAACCCTTAGCACTATGTAAGAGTCAGTCATGGTGGCAACCACTTGCTATCTCAGCACTAAAGAACTGGAAGCAGGGAAGTGGGAGAATCAGGAGTCCAAAGCCATCCTTAGCTACATAGTTAATTTTGGGGCAACCTGGACTACATGAGTTCCTATCTCAAAAACAAACAAGGCTGGAATGATGGCTCCATATTAAAAACACAGCCGTCTCTGCAGAAGACCTAGTTTTGATTCAGAGCAGCCACATTGGTGGCTCACAACCCTCTCAACTCAGCTCTAGGAGATCTGATGTCCTGGTATGACTCCCTGGGGCTTTTTCATACATGTGGTGCACATAAATACACCCAGACATGCACACATACAGATAAAATTGTTTCAAAACCCCACATACCCACAAGTAAATTTAAATGTGAAAAATCAATCATATTCATGTAAGAACACTCTAAATAAAAAAAAAGTATAGCTGAAAAGCAGGACCAAAGTCCACACTGTCACAAAATAACCACTAAGAAAGGAGAGGGAAGGGCACCCCCATTCTCATCCCAGTCAAAGAAACTTAAAGAAGGCCTATTTACAGACACAAAGAACCTCAGAGCAAACACATTTGTCAGAGACAGGAAGGATCACTCCATTGTCACAGAGAAATCACTCTACACGGAAATCATGAGGCGTCTAAAGCTTCTTTGGAGCTTCTGAATACGTAAATTAAAGCCCAAGAAAAACATGTAGGTCATAACTGTAGCCATGAGTCTCAGAGGTCTTTCCTCCATCATTCACAGAAGTTAGAGGGGCAGACTTGAACACACCCACCAACTCCACCAGGCTGACACAGAATTCATCCCCAGAACACCTTCAAAGATCATGTCCTCCTCCAAGTACATGAACCCTCTGTACCAGGACAGAGCTTGTTCTGGGCCATGAAACAACTCAATAGATTTCAAAGACCTTAATTCATATAGAACATGTTCTCAGACTAGGGTGGAACAAAATTGGAAATCAATAACGAAAAAGATCTCTTCAAAAATAACCGGATTAAATTAAAATATATATTTAACTTCTGAGAAGCCCAAAGTTCCAGGAAGAACTCACAACTGAAACACAGAGGATTTTGAAGCAAATGGAATATCTCAAAATGATGCTTCGGGGATGCTTAGAGCCTTGAGTGCCCTAATTAAAAAAGAGGAAATAACTCACACAATTGGCCATCCAGCCTATCTCAATAGCCTAGAAAAGGAATGAAGTAAATTATGGAGATGGACATAAGGCAATGCTAAAGTTCACAGTGGAAACCTGCTAAAACAAAAAGTCCATCAATGAGAAAGTTGGTAAGACTCTAGCACAAGAGAAGGAGAAGCAGAGAGAAAGCAGCCAGCATCAGGAACACAGGAGGTGATACACACCACCTGAGTCTGCAGATCTTAAAGAGATAGAACATGCCATCTCTAGTGACTTCATGCTAATAGACTGGCAATTTAGATGACATAAACTTACAATAGTTTTTATGTCAGCTTCTCAGGGTCATCTTGGAAGAAGTATTAATTGAGCGATGTTCGTCTTTAGGACTAGCTTGTAGCCAAGTCTAGAGAGCATTGTCTTTGATGGATGATTGACATGGGCCAGCCAAACTCATAGTGGGCAGTGCCACTCCTGGGCTGGTGGTGGTCCTGGATGCTATAAGAAAGTAAGCTGAGCAAGCCATGAGGAGCAAACCAATAAGCAGAGTTCAGCCATGGTCTCTGCTTCAGTTTCTGCCTCCTAGTTCCTGTCCTGGCTTTCCTGGAAGATGGACTCTAGTCTGGAAGATACAAGAAATCTTTACATCCCCAAGTTGCTTTTGGCTCTGGTGTTTCCTCACAGCGATGGGAAAGTAGCTAAAAACATAATTTCTGAGGCAATACAAATTACCAAAACTCACTTGAGCAACCATAACCAGCTCAGGCTGTGTATATTTAATACAAATAGCTTTTAGTTGATTCTGTGGGCCATGGTGACTCCTGGTGTCTACAACCTCTCTGCCTCCTACAATTCTTCTCCCCCTCTTCCTCTTCCCTGAGCTCCAAGGGGAGGGACCTGGTGGAGATCTCTAATTTTGGCTTTCTCTTCACCCAGTGTTCTGTTCCCATCAGCTTCTGCAGGAAGCCTCTCTAATGACAATTAGGCTATGCAATGACCTATGACTATAGCAGAATATCATTAGGAATTATTTTATTGATTTTTTTCCTATCCTAGGTCTCTGGGCTATCCAGCCTCTATATTCTGGTCATCCAGGCAGTGTCAGGGCATGGGCCGCCTCTCCGGGTTTGGGCCTCACATTAGACCAACCATTGGTTGGCCACTCTCACAAGTTCTATATAAACAAGACTTATAGGGGCTCACAGAGATTGAAGTAGTAATCACAGAGCCAGCATGAGACTGTTCTAGGTCCTCTGCATATATGCTATGGCTGTTAGCTTTGTTTTTGTGGGACTCCTAAAAGTATGAGTTGGGGAGGGGTATCTCTGACTCTTTTGCCTGCTCTTGGGACTGTTTTCCTCTTACTTGGAAGCCTACCAGACTCTGGATATGGACAGTGCATTGGATTCCTATACATGTATGCACACAGGCATACATGCACATGAGGGTATATATGCATTTGTGTAGATGCCAAAGGTCAGCCTTAAGTGTCTTCCTTAGTCTCTCCCCATCTTAATTTTTGAGAGAGGGTCTCTCACTGAACCTGGAGCTCACTGAATGTTCTAGACAATCTGGCTAGCCAGACCCAGGGATCCTCTTGTCTCTGTCTTCCCAGAGATTAAAGGTACACATGCTATTACACCTAGTTTTTTTTTAATGGATGCTGGGGTCATTACTCAGATCCTAGAGTGTGAAGGGCAAGCAAGCAGTTTACCTTTGAGCCATCTTCCCAGCCTTTGTCTGTTTCCTTCAACCATTAAATACCTTCGTACAACCCAGAGATTCTACTCTTTGTATTCCCCCAAAGAAACAAAAATGTGTACACATGAAGGCTTACACACAAGTAGCTGCCAGGTCTGGGTCCATGCTAACTGCATACCACCCAAGTGTCCATCAGGGACTGCTATAGCCATGCAAAGACTAGAG
Organism: Grammomys surdaster; assembly: GCF_004785775.1. NCBI lineage: Eukaryota > Metazoa > Chordata > Mammalia > Rodentia > Muridae > Grammomys > Grammomys surdaster. The sequence goes on along the minus strand of NW_021604683.1, from coordinate 843,337 downwards.
ACTAGCCAAGTATTCAACTATGGAAAGTGGGCTACTGATTCCTCTACAAACTTTGTGTGTCTCAGAAGAACTTGGAAGAAGCCAGCTGGAATCGTACTTTTTCTATGTGCCAAGAATAATCTAGAAACCCCACCCACCCAAGGGGAAAAACTGGGTAAGTAGATGTGCTTCAGAGAACATGGCTCTCTGCATGGCTATAGTCAATTAAGAAGGTGCAAGAGCCCAAACATGACTAAGTCACCAGCTCTGTCATTAGGAGTCACGGAGCAAGCCTTACATAGAAAGGAACCATGATGTAAAAATCCTGGATACAAAGACCTACAAGATGGGGGTTTCCTCCTGAGTCTACATGGGGAAGCTTGCATTCCAACCTCATGAAATTCACACAAATAATCCAGAGACAGCCTGGTTTCTTGCTTTGGTTTTAAAAGCAAAATACTACAACGTTAGTAAAAACAAGAGAATAGCTTTATGACTTGAGAAAACTTTTTTTTCAGTTTGTTTTAGGCTAACACACACCTCTAGGCTTAGTGTGGCATGTCCCTATATATGTGTCATTCTATGTCACAAAGCATACATACATGCTTTGTGCTCATCTATGACCCTCCATATATGCATATTGATTTTCCATATAAGAGCCACAAGATACAAGCAAGCCCATAGTCACAGAAGCGTGACTGAGATTCCTGGGCATAGGGCACAGATGTCCTGGGGAAGCCAGAGGTGAGTAATATAATGGGGGGGGGGGGTACAGGAAGTGATGGGAAGCCATGCTCTCTCAATTGTGGTAATAATGCACAGATACTGTCCATGTTTTATGTGGCCAAGTACATCTCACTGAAGTTATATAAAAAGTGACTGAAGACATCCTAGCATGTAGTTCTGACAAACTGGCAAAATCATGATTTGGAATGCTTCTATGTACCTCCTTTCAAAGGTTCAGCCATTGCCTTGGGTTACCTGTGGTTCCTCTCCCTGGCGCTCCCAGAGCGAACACACAGTCTATACCCAGGAGGGCATCCCATCCCCTGTACCTTCTCCCTGACTACTCTTCTACAGAAACTTCCTCTCACTTCCTGGAGTATGTCCAGGCCTGTCTGGTCTTTGTACCAGCTGTTCCTCATGCTCATAATTCTCCCTGAATGACTGGTTCCTTCTCGAAACACCTTAGCTCCTACATCACCCCCTGGGGGCTGCCGTGCTATGTGGACTGAGTCATTACTCTCAGGCTCCTCAACTAGGTGGTGTCCACCACAACCCTGCTATCTTGTGTGTTGTCTGTGGTACTCCTAAGCTATGGGCTCCAAGAGAGAAAGGAATCCTATCTACCTTTGTCACTTGATCCCAAGGGCCCAAAACAGGGCTGGCCATATAGAAGATGCTCAGATAAATTGTCCAAGAGAGGGTGGGTCTAGACCTGTCCATCCTTCCTAGACCCCTAGTCTGCTCCCTGCTGTACCTAACACCACCACCACCCCCAGCCACCATCATGACCAAATGGGCACCTTAGCCAACAGAGCTGGCAGCTTCTCTCTAGAGAGAGGAGAAAAGTATTGGATTAGCTACGCCTGGCAGGAAGGAAATGCTTTCCCTGCTAGTCCTGTGTGGTCGGGGATATGGGAAAGAGCAAGGAAGGTAGGGGACTGGTCTCACATGATCTCATCTGCAGGAGGAAAAATCTTACATGTGCACCTGAATCTGGATATGCACTGAAGGTGACCTGCTCCTCCGTGGTAGGTAAGAACTGGACCCTGGAGAATCCCCTGGGGAGGCAGCTGTACTTGGGAGATGGAATTGGAGGTGATTCCTTTTAAACTGAAGTGGGGTGGACTTATCACCTGTTCTCACACAAAAGTAGACATGTCACATGGCCCCCAGTCTCCCTGTTACCAGGCAACTCTCTTTAAAATCAGGAGTCCCAAGAGAGCAAGACAGGAAGTGATTTGTCTCCACACGGAGCTACAGCCAGGCCCTCCTAACAGGCGAGAGGGCTTGTTCCAGCCCCTGTAATTAAAGCTGAAAGGAGACCAGGACTTCGTTCCTCCCCAGCTAACAAATTAAAGGAGACTGGTGCCAATGGACAACTGTTCTGGGGAGTGGCCATCTGAGAGCAGAGTTGGCCACCTTCTGCCTCAGAGAAGCATGAGCTCTGCTTCAGATACAAAATGTCTGTGCACTTGGGTGCTGCAAATGTTTTAAACTGACAGTAGACGGGATAAAAGCCATCTCCTTCCCAACCTGAACCTCAGATCTAGAAGAAACTATAGTCCAGGCTGGCCTGGGTACCACCTTGTGGAAGTGCTGCGCCTGGATGCTAACTCTGGCAAGGACACCCGAATAAGTGGGAATTTAGAAATTATATGTTTGTGTATATACCTGAGTGCGCCTGTGTACCACATGCATGCCACGCCCTAGGAGGTCAGTAGGGGTTCCAGATCCCCTGAAATGGAGGTTCTGAGCTGCCTGTCTCAAAACAATAACAACAACAAATGCTGTTTTAGTTGCTAGCTCTGGATTTAATTTAAAACTAACGAGTTTGTTTAATGAATTTTGGTTTGGGATTAAGATAGAATTTCCAACAATTTCTGATATGGCTCTAAATACGTCTGCTATTTTTTTCAAACTCAATATTTAAGCAAAGCAGCACCCTTGGCATTGGTGACTGTAAAATCAAAACATCAGTCAGCTCCAAAAGACACTGAAGAGTGCCTGGGACCTGCAGAATCAAACACGCAGCTAAGACAGTGGTTCCTGCAAACAGCATCCATCTCACTGGTGTGCGACTGTGCTTCACTCTTAATAAATGGTAAGATGGTGATATGTGCACCAAAGAACTGATCTAATTAAACTTATTTGTGACTTTTACTCAGTGAGCATGCTGTTTGTATACCTATTTTGTAGTTCTATATATCCAGGGTTATATAAAAACTTCTCAGGTGAAAGGAAGTTGTGGGTTGGGAATAGGAGGCCTGGGTCTAGCAGCACCTCCTTGCCATAGCTGTCAGCTGCACAGTGGGAGTCTCTGTGAGCCTCTTAGCAGCAATGAGAGTTCCATCAGCTGTGTGGAGATGTGTGTAAAGCATTTTAACAGCATAAAGACTTCATCATACAAGGGTGTTCTCATCATGAGAACATGTCATGGAGTTGGACAGATGGCTCAGGGGTTGAGAGCATTGGCTGTTTTAGCAGAGGAGTCAGTTTGATTCCCAGCACCCATGTGGTGGCTCACAACTACCTGTCACCTCAGTTCCATGGAATCTGGGGCCTGCTTCTGCCCCTAGTGGGCACTGCATGTATTTGGTACGCTTACTTATAGAGAAATACTCATATACATAAAAGTAAATAAGTCACTAAAAGAAGCAGCCTGAGGGAGGAGAATTTATTTTGGCTTATAGTTTGGTGGGGGGAAAGTCACCACGGCTAGGAAGACAATGACAAAGGGGCTGTGAATGTAGCATGAACCTCAGGTGGCTGCTTACACGGTGCCTTAGGGAACAGAAAAGGTGGGTGCCTGCTCAGCAGGGTCCTCTGCTCCCTCCTTCCCTTCCCTGTGTATCTTTTCTTCATAGCCAGTCTATGGGTCCTTCCTCCTCAGCTAAACCTTCCTAGAAACACCCATCTGGGTGTGTCTGTGAGGATGTCTTTTAAGTGATTCTAAATCCACTCAAGTTGATGACCAAGATTAACCATTACACCACATAAGCCTGTTAGCTACAAAGAAAACTCAATAACTACCTATTAACTGTCAGAAAGCCCCACATAGACATCTGTCCAAAGCACACACAGCTCAATAAACATCTGTCAGCTTCATAGAGACCACAATGGATTGAGTTTATTGCAAAGGCAGGACAGTGTAAGCCCTGACAACCTCCCAAACACCTGCTGCTTTCACAACAGCAGACTTCAAATTCTCCTGTAAAGTCATTACAATAGGATGGTATCAATTCAAGAAGATAGAGCCCAGATATAGACCCCTGTGAGGTCAGCTGACTGCCTGTAAAGGTGCCAAGACCATACAATGGAAGAAAGTACATTATCTGTGACAAACAGTGGCCAGGGAAACGGAGGTCAGACCTGAGGTATCAAGTCACACACGAGCTCCTGCCCCACACCTCTTCCTCTTATCTCATACTATCACGAAGAGCAACATGGACAAGGGGAAGGTGTTGACATAAGACTTAAAACTGCAGGATTATAACAAGAAAACACTAGGGGGAGTGCTCCAGAGCATTGTGGGTAAAGATTTCCTGTATAAGACCAAAGGTCCAAGTGTAAAAGAAAACAATAACCCGTGTGATAGCATCAAATCAAAACACTTCTACATGTCAACGGCAACCGGCAGAGTAAGGAGGCCACACCCCTGAGGAGACGGACCGTGTGTGCAAGCCCTCCGCTAGACATGAGGTCAATACCAAAACTGCAGAAGAAATTCATACCAGTAGCAAGAAGACAAAGAGTCCACTTTTTAAATGCAGGAAAGGACGAATTGAAAATGAACAAATGAGGAGTACTGAGGCTCAGTAGGAGAAGGTCAGTCACAGAAGCCTGAGGAATTAAGTTCAGATCCCAGCACTGGGGAGGCACAGGGAGCATCCAAGAGGCTCCAGCTCAGCCAGTCTGACCAACGAAAAGACTTCATCTCCGAAGAGGTGGGGAGCAATAGAGGAGACACGAACGCCCAGCCCGCCGAGGCACACACACACATGCATACACAGAAGACAGACAGACCTCCACGATGGACAGACAGTCCATTGTCACCACCGCCCATGAGGGACGCGAGTTACATAACAGGGGATGCCAACCCTCACCTGCCAGAAATGGCTACCAGGGAAAAGGCAGATGGGAGTGAGGGTTGGTCAGGAGAAAGGAAGATCCTTGTGCACTGCTGGTGGGAGTCCTATCAGCGGTCAGCCTGAGGCTTCTCGGGAATGCATACTCTGCTATCACAAGCACAGTTGTGCCAGTCTTGAGAATGAATCCATAGGAACTAAAATCAGTATAGCAGGGGCTTGGTGGTTAAGACCGCTTGATGCTCTTCCAGATGACAAAGTCCCCTGCACCCGTGTCCTACAGCTCACAATAGCCTGTGACTCCAGCTCTTCAGGCTTCATACATGGCATATATATATGTATATATATGTATATATATATATATATATATATATATATATATATATTTAATTAAACTCAGTGTGCCGGAGAGCTATCTGCTCGCCTGTGTTTATGGAAGCTTAGTTTACTAAATATAAGACAGAAGATCAATCTAGGAATGAATGGATAAAGGCTGCACAGGATAAAGGCAGAGTATAATACTGTTTTGCTTTAGCAAAGGAAATTTACTTCACCGGGTACCATCTTGGTGAACCTTGGAGGGCACAATGTTGAGCAAACCCCTCCAGCACAAAGAGGCAAGCGCCATGTGCTTTTGGTGACGTGTTTTAAGCTGTCGAACTGATGGAAGTTTGAGGTAAATTGTGGTTATCCGAGGCTGGAATTTGGTGACGTTGGGGGTGGGACAAGAGATGTCAATGGATGTCAGAGTAAACCTTCAGGTAATCTTAGGTAAGGCGTTCAGTGACCTGCACTGTGTGTGCGGCTACAGTAAAACTCCACAGTGTTTCAAAATGGTGAAAGGAGAGTTTTAAATGATAGCACTTCCTGTCATGACAGCTAATGAGCTTGCTTGCTGGCCTGCATTGATCCTTCTGAAATGATCAAATATTGGCATGCATAGGAACATCACACAGTGTCAATGCAGGGTCTATATAGTTGTCATTTGTCACTGAAAACAAAGTTAAGGGGTTAGGCCTGGAGAAGCAACTCAATGGGTAAGGTGTAAGTACAAACCTGAGGACCTGAGTTCAAATCCCCAGGAACTGGGTAAAAAGCAGGACTTGCCCTCATATATGCCTGTGCAGTGAGGAGGCAGGGACAAAATGTCACTGGGGCTTGCAGGATGGCTGTCAGCCTGACTCCAGCTTCAGTGAGACCTGTCTCAGAAAGTAGTAAGACTGGGATATCAGACACACCCACGCACATCCCCCACACAAAGCCAAACAAATGCACGAAGGCTTTGATTCTCCACTGTGGCTGGACTTCAGGACTGACTGCTAATTTAATCAGTTTCTCCAAAGAAGTGGAAGCAACAGTATATTTATTCACACTGTCCGCAGAAATACATACATGTGTGCATACAGATTCATGAGTCTATCATCAAACACTCTGCTCATCCAGCTGTGTGTGTGTTGGAGGGTGGGACAAGTTCAAAACTCAAAACCACCCCATGGAGCCAGGAGCTCAGCAGGGCTAAGGACTGACAGAACTTCTTCCCTGGGGAAACCATAAATTAGCTCTGAAGATCTTCAAGCCCTTTATAGTCTTCACCCAACATCCACATCCCTGAGGGCACCTCCTCCTGTCAATCACCCAAGGGCATATGGTACCCACACCTATAGCACATTTTCACAGTACCCCATGAGCATCTGATGAAAAACCTTGAAGGACTTTCTAACCAGGGTGACACACAGGTACTCAGAAGGCTGTAAGCTACAACGGCTAGGTCCTGGGGCAGTCAACTTACTTCCTCTAGAGAGGGAACACCTAGGTGAATTTAAACACAGCGTAAGGACAGAGGTTGCAGTATAGACTTTGATGTTCACATCTCTACTCCAGTCACCTCTCTGGAAGTCCTACTCCATGTTCAGGGCCACTCACAAGCAGGTTTTATAGCCACTAGCACTGAACAGGGCACCTATGAGAGGGAAGCCCACAAGCCTACTTTGAACTGCACAGCCGAAAACCTAGATTCAATGAGCCAGCTAGTTCTTTTCCCTCTGCTTCAAAAAGAAGAGACAAAATAGAATTTGCCACATCAGGATGTTATCCATAGAGGCAGTAGATCACACAAGAACTGTGAGAGAGGTAATCGGTAAGAAGCACCAAGTACCAGCTCCGAGAAGACAAAAACATCAAGGCGGTACTGTTTGTGACTGTGGCTGGACACTGAGTCCCCCTCAGACATCTCTGCTGCTTGGTGTCCAGTGAGGACAAACATAGCCTTGCCTTACCTCATCTTCACCCAAAATGCCCACCAGGTTGTCTGAGAGAGAGAGAGAGAGAGAGAGAGAGAGAGAGAGAGAGAGATAGAGAGAGAGAGAGAGAGCGCGCGCGAGCGCCACCCGCCACCGCCACCTGCTGGCCACAAAGCATGTATTTCCCAGCCCAGAGCCTGAGCTTACCAGGAGAGGTGAATTTGATGAGTCCTTTATGCTGTCCTCCCTACACAGAAAACGGGATTCAAATGACACATGCTTTTCACATGTCCACAGAGGAGAATGCATCTGGGGGGGGTCACTTCCCTTTTACATCTGGGCCACACTTGGAACCCTTGAGCAGCGTGCTCTGTGTCACGTTGGCCGTGGTGCCCACTGTCTGTGTCTATTTTTCTTAGGAGTCCATCTCTTCGGCCTGATGACCTCTGCAACTGGCTTTTTTAGGTAGCAGAAATACAGCTGGCTGGTCCTAAGTCATATCAAGTTAAAGACATTCTATGTCTTCTCTATACTGTCTACTTTTCTTGTTACTGTGACAAATGCCTGGCAATAAACAATGTAAGATTTTATCTCGGCTCAAGGCCTGAGAGGACAATATGCCACAGTGAAAGGAGATGGGGGCTATGGGTCACATGCATCCACTGTCAGGAAACAGAGGGAGGTGAAGGCTCGCCCACAGCCTGCTTCTCTCTCTACTCTCTTCATCCGCCGGGCCCTCAGCCTGCAGGACAGTCATGACCACCCTGGGTAGGTCTTCTCCTACCTCTGAAGGATTAAACCTCACTGAAAATGTCCTCCCAGACTAACCAGGGGTGTCTCCTCAGTGTACTCAAATCCAGTGACGCTGACCACGATGATCGACACTCAGCGTCCTTCTGTGCCCCGCCTTTATAATATGCTGTGTGTCTGAGTGTGGAGGTGAGTTTAGTTGTTTAAAAGGCAATGAAAGTGGATTCACAAGGCTCTTGTCTCCTCAGGGTTTCTAGGAGATGCTCATACCTCAGAGCTCAGACATCCTGCCACCCCGTCAGAGGTCTCCTATCCAGGTGGGATGTCACTGATGTAATGATGTCTATTGACCATCACCCAGAGCAATCCGATACCCCATTACAGGCAACACCCCTGTGAAACTCTGCAGAGCCCAGCTTAATGGACAGCAGGTGCTGGGAACAATGGACCATGTTTGAAGGCACGTGAGGCTGTCACACTAGGTTAAAGGATATGACTGGTATCTGGTGGGTGGGGCTAATGAATGATCCTCAGCACCCTATAGGACATGGATGACCCACCACAAATACATTTATGGCCTCAAATGTCCATCATGGGCAGACACAGAAGCCTTTGTGTTCAACAGCTGTTCTTTGGGTGTGTGAGAGAGCCATAGGGTAGACTCCATAAGCAAAGCCTCTGGAGCAGACAATATGAACTTTTAAACTGGCTCTTTAGGCAAGCCATGCTCAGTTCAACCACAGAGGTGAGCAAGCCTGACCAAGGTCACAATGCTAGGAAAGGATGTATCAGTACTCGGAGGCTGAACCCTAAGGAAAGCCTCTCAGTGCTATGAGCAGAGGGAGGAAATCTGTGTGGTAACGCGGATGGTCCTCTGCCGAGAACCCCAAGCCACAACACCTCCGTCCCTAAATTCCTATTGTGAAGCCTGAGCCTTCACAGCCTTCCTGGGACAGTAGCTAAGTTGCGTTTAGGAGATGGTAACTCATGAACTTCATGATGAGATTAATGACTTTATAGGACAAGCCTCTCTTTCTACCATCGGAGGCTGCCACAAGACACACAACCCGGGAAACAGGAAGCAGCCACCTCCAGACATCAGATCTTGGATTTCCAGGTAAGCCCATAACATTCTGTTAGAGTAGCCAAGCTGTGGCAGCCTGGGTGAAGTTAGAGACCTGCCTCAGCATAGCTGGGGCATGGCTGGGCCACGCCCTCTGTGGGCTGGCCCTGCAGCTTGTGAGCATAAACAACTGACGTGGATAGGCTCTGCATGCAGGGACAAACAACAGAGGGAGCTGAGAAAGTTCCAGAAAAGTTTGCTTCATCACTCATCTTCCTGTAGAAGCCCTCAGAACCATGTTCCTGCCCTCATCTATGACTCCCCTGGGCCAGACATGACAGATAAGCCCACGTGGGCTCTAGCCACGGGTAGAAGATGGGAGAAAAGACAAACACATCCAGGTCCTTCTAGAGCAGCGGTTCTCAACCCATGGGTCCTGCACATCAGATATTTACCTTATGATTCATACCAGAAGTAAAATTATAGTTATGAAGAAGCAGTGAAATAATTTTATGGTCGTGGGTCACCGTAACCTGAGGAACTATGTCAAAGGCCACAGCATTAGGAAGGTTGAGAACCACTGATCTAAACACATTGAAATGGCTTCTTGTGGAACCTGCCATTCATTACTGGAAGATTCTCAGAAGGTCCTGCTGCCTTTGACCCTTCAAATCAAGTGTTCTGAGGGCTGACCTGGGCCGGGTCTGAGGTTCCCAGGCAACAAAATACACAGGTGTCTGTCCCTGTGGGGGCTTTGCCTCCTGTGGCTCTGAGTCAGGCTCTCACCTCAGCATGATCTAACAATACCCTGTAGACGGCGATGCCCACATCCATCATGTGAGGACTTCAAGCTCAAGGGTATGCATGTACATGTTCTGAAACTCACTCAGCCAAGTGCTGCACTGAGAGACAAGTGTGCCACCATCTAACTACAGCCAAGGGGCTGCTGAAAGGAAAGAGTGGAGCTGTCAGCCATGCCTAAAGAGAAGGGTTTCAGACCAAGGGACTTTGGAACATCCTACCTTCTCTTTACATGGCAATGGTCTGCAGGAATAGGGTTTGGAATTCCTACCTCCCCAACATCAGCAGGAGGAGGGAGGGAGTGGGGGAGGGGGAGGGAGGGGGAGAGGGGGAGGGGCTGTAGTCCTTTCTCTGTCCCTGAGCACAGTGCCCAGGACACGAGTCACTCAGACCTGGAGGACACAGACCTGGACTCTGAGACCCTGAGAGAACTCTGTCTTACACAAGTCCACACATCTGTCCGTTCATGTCACTTCTGATATGGCTATTGATGGATACTGGGGATCCATCAATTACTAAACTTTCGTCTCCCCTCCCTATTTCATCTAGTTTAGAGTCAGCATGCAAAACCGTGGCCATGTACATGCTACCGCCGTGCCTTTGGTCAGGTCATGCTTAGGGGTGTCATGTCAAGATCACTCACAGGTCCACTTAGTGTGTTGCCAAAATCCATTGGAACAAACATCCAACCTTCCAGACACAAGTTCACCCAATGTCTTTATAGTCTTTGTTGGGCCTGGCACCCCCAGGGAAGGGCTCCCCCATCTCTTTAGTGCAGGCCTTCCACTTTACCCCTTCCTAGCCAGTGGCTAGCAGAAAAGCTCCCGCTTCCATGTGGCTCTGGGTGACCTAGCACAGGCTGATACCCCTCCCCCAGCCGCTGCCTTCCTCACCGGAGATGATAGAGTCGTTGAGCGCCTCCTCATCCTGATACAGTAGCAAGTCATCCTTGAGCTCGGAGCTCAGTATCAGATTCTCCTTGTTCTCCTCGGAGTCTTTGGCAACAGTCCACTTGTTCTCCGAGGCCCCGTCAAAGCTCCACGCCTCGTCCCTCTCCTTGCCCCGCTCCATGCTGGACGTCCTGGACAGACGCACATCCATCCGCTTCTTCGGAGACCCTCTGCATTCCCGCCCTTGAAAACTAAATGGGAAAGATGGTCCCTGTTACATGTGCCCACTTTTCTAGAAAGCCACAGACATCAATGTGGGACCTGGTGAACTCTCCAGGGGTGGCCTTGTGTCGAGAGCTTTAAAGAGAACCTGAGACTTTGAGCCTATAGTACTTGGCTCTGTGCTGTGCCCTGCCGAAAGCAGAGGGCATATGCTAAGTCCTGCCGATATGTATACTTCAACCATTCAGACCAACAGTTTTAGAGATCTGAGGAAGACAGTGTGTAACCCCAGTAGGCCACTGCACTGGCATGTGTTCGGGGGCTGCCTCTCCTCCTCAAGTACCCTTTTCTTCACACCAGCTGTAAGCCACCAAAATCAAGGAAGCAGTGGGTTGGGGTACCTTGTATTCTCATCATTAGACCTGCAGGGATTTCAGAATCATAAACTAATATCCCCGTTTCCCAACTATTCTCTCTCGGGAAGCCCCAACCCCCATGTGAGAGGTAATACAGGGAGTCTGCTGGTTGGAGTCCCATGTGCACAGCCCCTGTCTTAGGAAAATCAAGATGGTTCCAGTGGATTAAGAAACCCAGGCCAGGCTCTGGGTGACTGCACAGATCGGAAGGGTCCTCCCAGGATCTAGTCCTCTCGGGTAGCACAAGTGTGCAGGATCAGAGCCTCACCTGTCCTGACGGTGCTTCGTGGCCAGTGCCCTGTGCAGCTCCTCAATCACGCGGCTGGGGGGCAGTGGCCGGTGGACAGTGGTGAGATGAGGGGACCCTGTGGGGGTGGCAAGCTGTCCTCTGAGAACCGGCTCATTGTTCTTCATGCTGGGGCCTTGGAAGAGCGCAGCTTGACCTGGGGTGGAGCAGTAACGTACACGAGTATCACCCTCCTCATAGGGACCAAGGTGTTGAGGAAGATGTAAGGGTGCACTCCTCACACTCTTCCAGGCCACCTGACCTACACAGAAGTGCCAAGCCAGATCCCATTTCCAGGGAGGAGACTAGGATATGACTCTGCCCAAGTCCCTACACCAACCGTACCACTCCACTGAGGAAGAACTCTGCGATGTCAAAACCAGTGTCATCCTGTGAGGTCAGTGCAGAGAGCACCCTTCCCTCATCCTTTGATGAGTTGGCTTTCCAGACAGGTTCATTGATCCATGGATATCATAAATATTTAGCGTTTTGCACCATCCCTTCTTCTGCTTCAGCCCTTCTAAAAACATCTGTTCCCTGTACAGATCCTAAAAACATCATGCTTACCCTGTACCTCAGCCTTCGGGGCTCCTTCTGGAATGTAAGTCCTGCCACATTTTTCTCTCCTTCCTTTTGACATGATTCAGACTCATGCCCCAGACCCAAAGCCCCTTGGGCTGCTTGGCTCAGCACCCTGCCACCCCACCCTCTTCAGGCTACCCATGGACATCCTTCTAGTTCCTGAAGCATCATGCTGCCCCAACTCTGAGCCCTTGAAGGTTCTTTTCCTTTACAGTAATATCCCTTCCACAGTGAGACCTTCCCTGAGTGTCACCCCAGTCTGGAGCCCCAAGTACCAGTCCAGGAGGACCATACCATCTGCTTCCTCTTAGGAGTGATGGAGGAATGAGAATTCTTTTCAAGAGTATTTAGCTATCACCCAAAAGATGACCAGTGCCCATGTGGGAAGATTATTATAATGATCATTTTTTAAACATGACCAGCATAACTGGGAAGGTGGTTTCAGTTGGTAAAGTATTTTGTTGTATGATCAAAGGAGTCTGAATCCATGTTTGAAGAAGAAGAAGAAGAAGAAGAAGAAGAAGAAGAAGAAGAAGAAGAAGAAGAAGAAGAAGTAGAAGAAGAAGGGGAAGGGGAAGGGGAAGGGGAAGGGGAAGGGGAAGGGGAAGGAGAAGAAGAAGAAGAGAAAGAGAAGAGAAGAGAAGAGAAAGAGAAGAGAAGGAAGAAGGAGGAGGAGGGAGAAGGAGGAGGAGGAGAAGGAGGAGGAAAAAGAGGTGCATTATAGCTCATCTGCTTATTTGGTAACCAGGCCATGATGTCACCAAAGGTGTCTACACCACATGAGGATCACCTCAGCACCACAATACAGAAAGAAAGACTAACCCACAGTAGGCATGACAGACTATCACCCCTCAGCATTTCTGAGGAGCATGCTAACATGAGTGGCATGTCTGAGTGGCAGACTAACATGCCTGGCATGCTGTCTTACTGCTCCCATGTTACAGTGTGTGCTTACAGTGTCAGTACTCAGGAGATGGAGATGGGGTGTGAGGTGAGGGGTGAATCTCTGTGACTTGCAGCCAACTAGCCATCCTAGCCTAACAGGAAATGTCAAGGAAAACAAGAGACCATCTATCTCTCCTCCTCCAGCCCCATGGTTTCCACATCTATGCAATCATGTGAACACACACAGGACACAAATGTGTGGGACCAGAAATCTACCCTACAAATCCAGAAGCAGGCCCTTACTAAACTTCAAGTGGGCTGGCAGTAGTCCAACCCAGAACTTACGGCCTCTGGGACTGTGAGAGATAAACCTGTTGCTGACAGGTTTCTTTGTCATTGTAACTCAGGAAGATGCAGACCGAGGGTCCTGGTGTCAGGCTAGGATGTACCTCATCCACCTCCCCAGTACCAAGGAGTTAAGCACAAGATAGGAACTGTCTGATTCTGCCACCTAGTGGTCACATGTGGAAACAACATGTCCCAGGAAGGAAAAGAAAAGAGGGGACAACAAAGGCAGAGCCACTCAGGTTCCAGGCAGAAGTCCTGAACTGGGGGCCATCTTCCTGTTCAGACCAATCCATGGGGTGTCAGGATCCTGCTGCCTCTGAGTCCCTTCCAGAGATAAAGATAAGATGAGAGGTGTGGACTGACCAGCTGTGAATAAGGAAACCTCAGTTTCCTTGTGCCAGCGGCTGACACACAGCCTGTCAAGCACTCTATTGTGTAAACCAGGAGGCAGCAAGTATATGTGGTGGTTTTAATGAGAATGGCCCCCATAGGTTCAAATATTTGCATGCTCAACCCCTAGTTAGCAGAACTGTCTGGGAAGGATTAGGAGAGGTGGCCTTGGAGGTTTCAAAAGCCCACACCAGGTTCAGCAAGCACAAAGATGTAAGCAAGCTGTCAAGCTGCCTGCTTGCCTGCCATCATGCTTTCTGCCATGACAATCAAGTACTTACCCTCTGACTCTACAAACAGGCCCCGAGCTAAAAGCTTTATTTTATAAGCATTGCTGTGGCCATGATGTGTCTTCACAGCTATTAAGTGACGTCAGTGTAAGACAATGGGATATGGTTACTAGCCCAAAGTGGGACCGGCCATGTTTGAGGGTGACACAAATGAGTTTGAGCCTGTATCATGCAGGACCTGGGATAAGTTAACCTCTCTGTCTTAGTGTTCTAAACTGGGCACAGGACCCTTGCCCTCCATCCTCAAGGGCCAGCCTAGTGAGGGATGTGTTCATGCGTAGTGAGAATTTGGTTTCTTAAAAAAACCAGTTATGTTACATAAGTATACTTTTTTAAAATCCCAGTTGTGGGATAAGAGGCTGCCTCACTGTAGGTGACTATGATTTGCCTCATGCACTAGTAGGGGTGTGGTTTTGCCAGCTGGAGATAGTTTAATTCTGGGGACTCAGGAGACAGTATAAATGGGAGAGACCCGAGAGAGCCTGTGGTAGCTGCTGTTCTCCCTGACGCTGCCAGTTGCTGTTGCAGTTTGTTAAGTGGTTGAGAGAAAAGAAACAAGAAAAGAAGTTGGAGATATACTGATGACAAAGACTAGACTTGCCCGCCAAGAAACCTAAAGTCCCTAAGCAGCAGGGAGTAGTCTAAAGAGGTCTAGAGGTCTATACTTCTTTCCCCTCTAAGCTGTTTTCTCTCCTACTTGGTGTTGGGGGATTGGAAGGGATTAGGATGGGATAAAGGTTGGAAGGATGGCAGATATAAGAACACAATAAAGTAGCCCAAAAAAGTACACACACATGTACTATGCATGTCCACAGAATAACTGGTTTCACTGAGCTGGGCTTTGCTCTCTAGTGCTGACTGCTTCCAAGGGAGTATTCAAGAAATTGAGAAGGAGGGTAGCCCCATGTGAAGACCAGCAGTCTCAACTGACCTGGACCCCTAAGATCAATCAGACACTGAGCCACCAACCAAGCAGCATACAAAAGCTGATATGAGACCCCTAACACATACAGCAGAGGACTGCCTTGTCTGGCCTCAGTGAGAGAAGATGCACTTAACCCTCAAGAGACTTGAGGCCCCAGGGAGTGGGGAGGTCTGGTGGGGTGAGGGAGAGTGACGGTAGGGGGGTGGGGACATCCTCTTGGAGATGGGGGAGGAGGTACGGATGGGGAGTGGTTAGAGGGGCATACTGGGAGGGGGATGAAGACTGGACTGTAAAAACGGATTGAAGAATGAAAAAGCAAATAAAATAATAATTAAAAAAAAATAGCCGCCATTTGGTGAATAGCCTGCCTCCCTGTGGTACTGAGGTGCCTGTTCCTGAAGGCTCAATGAGTAAATGTTGACTCTCTGCAGCAAATCCCCCGTGAAGCCAGGGCTGTAGGTGAGGAGGTGAAGATATCACAGGGGTTGATGACAATGGGGTCTTTTCTGTCCAACTGAGTTGCCACAGAAAGGGCCAGTGCTGACTCCTGGCTCTGCCCTGATGCATATATGGAGCTGTTGTGAAGGAGAAAACGGGCAGCCCAGGCCATTGCAGGGAGTGGCAGAAACAGTACAGACACCCATGTGTTAGCAGAGGAAGTCCCACCTTGAGGGCTGGCTGTATGCTCAGGGTTCAAAGTCTAGAAGATTCCCCCTCTGACTGGTACAGGACCATCTCTCCATTGGAGAGTGTTCAAGCAGTCTGCAGTCAACAATCATGGCCTTGTGGGAACTTTTTCTGTGGCCTGCAGAGCCAGTGCACTGAGGCAATGGTAAGAGTCAGCCTGGAGCTGGAGTAGGCATGATGGATGGAAGATATGGATGGACATATGGACAGACAGACGGATGGATGGATGGATGGATGAATGGATGGATGGACAGACGGATGGATGGGTGGATGGGAGGATAAGCAGACTCACCTGTGACATTTTTTGTGGCTTTAGAGCTGGCCTTGGGTGGCGGGGTGGGCAGCAATGGAGGGCTGGGGAGCTGGCTCGCAGATCTCTCCAGGGGTCTTGGAGGACTGTCCAGGGAGTCAGACCCAGCTAAGGCTTGAGAGGGCTCATCAGTGGTGGGCAGGAGGCTGCCAGCATCTGCTTCTTCCTCACTGGATGCAGATGGCATCTTGGCTGGTTCAAAGGCAAAATGGAGTATTTAGAGGAGGCTGACATAGCATGGTTAAGAGAGAACAAGACCTGGGGACAAGTGTCTCGATGGTGGGAAGGCACTGATCCTCCGTGTGGACTTGCCTGTGCATTCAGTGAACAAGAGACCACAAGAAACAGGGAGTCAGGAAGTCATTCAGGCACTGGTGGCCATGTCCCTCCTCTCGAAGGAGCCTGGGCACCTCACACTTGTAAGCATGCTGTCTTGATAGATTCTAGAGTCAGAGAAACTGGCTGTGCAAGCTGGCTGTGCACATTGGCCTGGCTTGGTGCTAAACCTCTGTGTATATCTTACCATTAGTGACCACGTCAGTGACAATGTCCTCATACAGGATTGGTTTAAGGTTTAAAGGAAGGAACGATGAAGCCATGTGTGCTGGTGCATACCTGTTGTCCCAGGGGAATCCCAGGTTTGGAGCCAGGCTAGGATACACCATGAAACTATGTCTCAAAATCAAGATGAACAGGAATTACAGTTTCATCAAAAGGCAGGGGTGACATCTACACAAATGTCTGATACATCCAGACCCTTGTGTCAACAGCTGTGATTTTTCTGTGTGGGTTATAGGTGCCCTATCCCTGGCACACAGATCTAGAGTCAGGGGAGATGGGACTTCCAGGGAATGTCAGCCTTCCAGAGCCCTGTCCTCTCTTCAGTTGCTCACCTGGGTGCCTCCTTCGTGAGCCCCCACTGACAGTTCTATTTTCTCCTGGTCCACCACCGGCTCCCTCTTGGCATTCTTTATAAGCCAGCACAGGCCTACTACCATCCCAACAGCCCTGCATCCTCTGCTCAGCTTCCTGCTTCCCGGGCCCTGAGGAAGGCCCCTCTCTGGGTGAAACTACTACCCACGTGCTTATGTCAAGAGCTATAGAAGATAGTGGTGTGGAAGACACATCTGGAGACCTGTTCCGTACTGGCCACCACCCTACTCAGCACCCACTCTGAACCTCTCTTGAAGGTGATTGCTTCCAGCCTCTGTGCACATCTCCAGTTACTGACATGGTCCCTCATCTGAAGCTTTGCAATGATAACTGAGTCCACACGATAGTAGGAAGCGTATTAGCTTCCTCAGCATGCACACACCTGCTATGCTTCCCTTCAAAGTAGTCATCTCCTTCCATCACAAATGGACAGCCTCCTGCTCTGACAGCACAAACTCAAGGTGCTTCTGGAAGGCACTTACTGGATGCATAGCTGCCTAGGAGGAACTTCCTCCCCAGGAGGCAAGGCTGGCTCCTTGTTCTCAGGGCCCGAGCACTGTCCATTGTTCTGAGGGACTGTAGCTGCCTGGAGAGCATCCAGGGAATCCTCTGGGCTCTTAGCACCCGCCCAAGCAACTGAGAGCCATAGCTGGCCCCTGTGTGTACACCATGTTGCAATTTCTAACTTTTACACAGTCCTTTCGAGCTCGTGGGGATGCAGCCTTTATGTCGAGGGCTGGCTGTCCCAACTCCCCATGAGCAAAATTCCAGAAGGCCTTGCAGAATTGGCAGCACTGTCAAAATGGCCACCTGAGTGACCATGACCTGAACCTCAAGCTCTGTGTTCTTGCCTTGTGTGGATACATGTGAACACACTGCTTTTATTTTCACATTATTTAAAGTGTCCCCAGGAGTGTCGACTGCTAAAAGAAGTTTTCCTTTTAAAGATCTCTGGACACTGAGACAATCATTCTACCCTGTTAATTTTAATGTGTGGTACCTCCATTTAATTTTTTCCCTGATAATATTAAAATAAGCATTCTGTATTTTTTGAGGTAAAAATGTATTCAGGAACTCTGAGAATAGAGATGGTCTCTCTCTCTCTCTCTCTCTCTCTCTCTCTCTCTCTCTCTCTCTCTTAACGATTTATTTATTTTATGAATATGAGAACACCGTAGCTAGCTGTCTTCCGTCATACCAGAAGAGGGCGTCAGATCCCATTACAGATGGTTGTGAGTCACTATGTGGTGGCTGGGAATTGAACTCAGGACCTCTGGAAGAGCAGTCAGTGCTCTTAACCACTGAGCCATCTCTCCAGCCCCCATCTTCTCTTAATGGATACAAATCCTATGGCTTGTTGGGTCTTCTGTGTCTTGTAAATCAGCACAGGGTAGTAGATGACCTGTCCCAGAGCCAAGCTCATAGGAATGGCCAGTGGGCTTTGGGACACACACACACTCTGCCTGTTCTCACAGTCATGTAGGAGACGTGCTACTCCAATAAGCATCTACACAGGACTAGATGTGCCCACTCTGCTCCGGCTGGAGTGAGCACTCCTTGCATCACTCCCTGTCCTGATTACTTCTGGGTAGCATATTCTCCAGGAAGCAGCTCTCAATGGAGGAGAGGCATGATGAGGCCTAGAGGTGTCTGGGGACATAAAATGTTTGTCTGGCCTGCTCACAGGAAGCTCCACTAGGAGAGGCGAGAGCTATGTTTTGTCAGGTAGATGGGTCTCTTCTACTTAGGAAGGGGCTCTTGTCCTTGATACACCATTGTAGTGGGAGATAGGCTGAGCTCCAACAGCTCCTCCATGGCTCTGGTGTACTCCCTGGTGCAGGCCTTGGTCCTGCAGAGCGGGAATACAGACAGGCTAGCTTCACCCTCTGAGAACCGGTTTCCTCCCAGGGACTTAGTCCAGTTCATCTTGACTGGACTTCCTGTTTTCTGTCTAGGGGCACTGCCACAAGAAAGGTCAGCATGGAGACAGGACAGTCTGAGCCTGGGGCTCTGCTGATGGGTCAGACAATGGGGTCAGTGTAGATCTGTCTGTTGTGCTGGAGCTCCATGTGGGATCTGGCTGAAAACCCCAACTTGGGCCAGTCTCATGTCTCTTTAGGTTATGGACACACGCTGCCTGCCTGCCTGCCTGTCTGCCTGCCTGTCTGTCTGTCTGTCTCTCCATTTTAGTAACTTATCACACGGAAAGCAATCCAAACACTTCTGAACTCATACGCTAGCATCTTTGCCCAGCTTCAGCTGTACCTCTGTAGTCCCAGCTACTCTGAAGGCTGAGGCAGAGGGATCACAAGTTCAAAGACTGCCTCAGCTGCAAAGTAAGTTCAAGGTCAGCCCTGACAACTTATCAAGGCCCCTTCTCAAAACCAAAAAGGAAAGAGGGTTGAGGATGCCAGGCCATGGTAGAGCACCTGTCTAGCTTGTGTATAGCTACATAGGAGTCTGATCTTCAGGATCTCAAAAGTGAATGGACTAATGCAATTGAACTCACTAAACACCATCACCAGAACTGTGCCTCTGTACTCTGACACTATTCTCTCTTCTACCTGGGGTGTCTTTGTCAGCCCCTCATCACGGCCATCCTGCTAAGTCCCTCACTAACCTCCAATTCTCTTCTTGGCTTTGGCTCTCACACTTTTCAACTACTCTGCCCCTATTGCACTGTTCTTCATGCGCTCTGCCCCCTGTACCCACCCCTTAACAGTGACAACATGGACTCTGGCCTGTGTCTTCCTCCACAGACATTGTCTGGTTAGTCACTCCCAAACCTGGTCCTCTGGCTTCAGCCTCCATCTCACTAGATGAGTGCTCTGAGATCCTCCCTCTCCCCAGAAGGTCAAACAAGCTGAAGGCCACAAATATTCTCACCCAACTCTTTGGTTTTAGCTGTACAGCAATTGTATCCAGGGCCTCGATGGGCTAACCAAATGGAGGCTTATACCAGATGCCTTTTTCTTCTCTGTATATGTGTGTCCACACGCAAATGCATGCACTGTGGGGGGGGGCAGGGCAGAGCTTGACAGCATGTCTTCCTCTATAACTCTCTGTCTCCCTTTGAAACCAGAGATTGCCATTTCACTGGCCAGTGAAGAGTCTCCAGGATCCTGTGTCTGTCCCCTACAGCCCTGCGTTGCAGACACATGCCACAATATCTTCCTTCTACATAAGTTCTAGGGATCCAAACTCGGGTCTTAATGCTTGTGGGGCAAGCACCAGACCCACTGAGGCTCCTCCTTAGACTCCCACCACACCCACTGAGCCAGCTCCACAGACTTCCTTAACAAGACATCACTACATTGCTTTAACTCAAAACCCTGCTTTAGCTTCCCTAGAAGGTGGGTGACAACCCTGCCGCTCCACATAGGGCTCTGACCAAACTCTTGGCTAGTCATGTAAGCCCTCACAGTCTCTTCCACTCTTTCTCTTGTTGTCCACCACACCCCTGAGCATGGAAGAGATGGGATGGGTTGTAAAAAGAATGAGGCAGGATTGTATGGGCTGGTGGCATTTGGCTGGCGAACCATGTGGAACTCGACCTGGGGAATGCTGGGGCTCTGCCTCTTCCTGTGCTGTGTCAGTTCCAAACCCCTCCTCCTCAGAGATGCCACATGTCCCCACAGAGAGTTACCAGAAGCCTCCAGAGACCTGACTTACCTGGTCTCAGCCAGGCTTCCTTCTGACCTCCAACCCTCCTAAACCCAACCATCCCCTAAGTCAGAAACTAAAAGTTTCTCTGCCGATACCCCAGTAGATGGCCAGATGGCCACTGCTTTCAGCATAGATTATGTGGGCTTTGCCACAATTATAGCCTTTGTTGGAATAGAAAGCTCCAGAAGGTTCAGCCAACCCAAACAGCAAAATCTCTCCTGGCTTCACACCAGGATGGACATATGGCTACCTCTCACTTATGGCACTGCTCAGTAGAACAGTGCCCCCGCCCAAGACTTAGCCACAGCCACAGGCAGCCACTGGCAACCGGCAAGTAGCTAATGTGATCGAAGGCCTGAAGCTCAGTTGTTTCTGGTTGATTAGTCACATGACTTAGTGGTATGCACTGAACAGAGAGTTCTAGGGTCCCTGAGGAAGTACCAGGGTCCCGGGGCCACCACTGTAACCAGTGGGAGGTAAGAGGCAGAGGCTAGACTTGGAGGAGGACCGACACCTAATATCTAATGTCTGATAGGGCACACAGACACAGGCAAGAGGGCAGGGTCCAAACTGGAGCCTACAGCTTGGCAACTTTTTCTCTAGACCTCAGTAACAATCAACATCTAGAATATGCCAGAAGTCAAATAAAGGTTTACCTTCTTCATGGCTCTAGTTTGGTCTGTAGAATGTTCTGGATAGGACTTAGGAACTCTGTGGTCTAAAAGCAATTGTTGTATCTTGAATATGACAATGTTCCTACCCTCCAGGATCATTGTTTGAACAATTGGTCTCTAGCTGCTGGTGCTATTTGGAGAGGGAGTAGGAACTTTAAGAGGTGGAACTTAGCTAGAGGAAGTAGGTCTCTGAAGGACATCTCTGAAGATTTATAGCCTGGACCAGCTTACTCTCAGTGCCTACTTCTTATACTGCTGCTGAGTTAAGAGGAAGCAGCACACCCAGCACACCACAGAGCTGCCCGCCACCATGCTTACCCACCACGGTGACATGCCCCCGCATTCACCATGATCACAAGACCCCTGTGCCCACCATGATGACACACCCCCATAGCCACTGTGATGGCACACCCCTACCACCCATCATGATGGCATGCCCCTCAAACACACCATGATGACACGCCTCCCCACACTCACCATGATGACACCCACCCACCATGATGATGTACCCCCACACCCACCATGATGACACGCCCCCCTCACACTGTCAGCCAAGGTAGCCCCTCCCCCTGGGACTGCTGCTTGTTGAGTCACATGATGAGTAAGTGAAGTGACTTGATCTCTCTGGGCTGCATTCCTCATTTAAAACACAGGATGTTGTAAGGCCACACTGAACCTGCAGGGTATGCTCACCAATGTCTTTTTTTTTAAACTAGTGCACTCACAGGAATGCCCAAACCCAGACCTGACCAGGACCCTGAACCATCCCATGGAAGTCAAATGCTGCTTCCTCCTGGGCTCTTTACAGGATGGAACCAGGAAACATAACCTCCTCCAAGCATGAGAGCTGGGTCAACATGGACCTCCAAATAAAGAAAGGCTGCAGCCTGCCCTTTTGACAGTGTCTACACCCTGGATGTTGCAGTATTCAGACAGATTTCACTCCTTCTACACACATACTCAGTCAGATTTCTCTCCTTCTACACACACACACAAACACACACACACACACACACACACACAACACATACAAAACACAGACATACCCACATATACACTGGTATGTATTGCATAGATGTGCGTACATACACACAGTCAAATTCACACCCACAAGCAGGCATATACACTCACATGCAACACACATTTGTGTATATACACACACAAAGATGGGGGCGCTTGTGTTTGTGTATGGTGTGTGTGTGTAGGTCTTAGGCCAGGTTAACCTGGAGTGTCATCCCCAGGTTGGTATGGCTGTCCAGCAAGTTCCAAGAATCCTCCTGTTTCCTCACCATCATCCTCGGGATTATAGCATGTTGCGCTGTGCCAGTGTGTTTACATGGATCCCAGGAATCGAACTTGGGCCCTCATGCTTGCATGGCTACTTTACCATTGAGCCAGCTCCAGGCCTAGGAGTCTTCTCTTGACTGTGGGGGCAACTATGACAGCAGTGACATCTGAACTGAGTATGAGGCTGGTAGACCTGAAGTCACAAGGAGAATGGGGTGTGTGCAGCAGAATCCTGGATCTGCAGGACAGGATGAGGCCGAGGTGTCACCGAGGCATTAATAAATGAGCAAGAAAGGAGCCCTGCAAAGCCAGGGCCTATGACAGCTGCATGTGCTTTCCAATGACCTCTCTCCCTGACCTCAGTCAAGCTCAGGAAAAATCTGTTTTATTTTTTCTTCAGACAAAGCACCTGACCTTGGCTCTTCTAGGTGTCTGAGCACTGGGAAGAACGGTGAGCACCATTGCAGAACTGTGGGCTTCTAGTGGTGCAGTCTAGAACCCATAAGGGCACCAGGGGGAGCTTGCCCAAGTCGGGGAAGAAGCTGAGGGAGTTAATGTCGGCATGATCTGTACACCTGAGAATCTGGATCTCTCTGTTGTCAGGTGACATTTGTTATGAAATTAGCTCAGTACAAAGGGACAGGGCCCAGATGCAGCTGCTCCCTTGGGCACTGAGCAGGACATGGACGGTAAGGAGAACTGACAGCTTCGGATCAGCATCTGGTCCTCCTGAGCTCCATGGGAAAGATGAGGACCACAGTAGCCTGAAGCTTCACTCACTAAATATAGAGATCAGATGACAGAACACAGGCTCAACCCTTCAGCCTCCACAGGAGGAAGCAAAGCCGGGACCCAGTGGGGCTGTGACTAAATGGCTTCAAAGAAACAGCAGGACTGGGTGCTGTGAGTGGATATACTCTGAGCCAAGAAACTGCCATCTTGGGAAAGTCAGTCATGCTGGGCTTTCTGACTGTTTACTAATGGAGAGGTGGGAAGGGTCACAAGAACCTCGCCTGATACCCAGCCACTCACTACTGCCCACTCTACACTGTACAGCAGGTGGTAGCTAAGGGCACCAGGCTTTGAGCCTCAGAACCCACATAAATGCTGGTGGGTATGGTTGGTGACTAGCTTGTGATCCCAGCCTTGTGAGGCAAGCCTGCTAGTGAGACTAGTCATATAGAACAGCTTTGGGTTTGACTGGGAGACCCTGCTTCAAATTATAATGTGGAGGAGTGACCAGATTAGATTATCAAACTGAGGCCTCCACATGCACCTGCATATACATACACAAACACAACACACACAGACACACAGACACACAGACACACAGACACACACACACACACACAGACACACACACACACACACACACATATATATCAGAAACACATACATAAACACACTCTACACATACATACATACACATATATGCAAACACACCCCATGCACACATGCAAGCATACCCCCACACACAAACAAGCATACTATATACACATACACATACAGGTTCAGAGGTTCAGCTCATTATCATCAAGGTGGGAGCATGGCAGCATCCAGACAGGCATGGTGCAGGAGGAGCTGAGAGTTCTACATCTTCACTGAAGGCTGCTAGCAGAATACTCATTTCCAGGCAACTAGGATGAGGGTCCTATAGCCCACACTCATAGTGACACACCTACTCTAACAGGGCCACACTTTCTAATAGTGCCACTCCCTGGGCCAAGCATATACAAACCATCACACCCAGCATAAGACATGATATTCTCAGCAGACTCACTCTGCTCCCAGGAGACCATCCCAAAGCTCTGTACCTGGAAACTCTCTGAGGTCAGAAACAGGCATTGCCCATGGAGCTATTCAGAGCCAAGTGGGGACAAAGAACTGAGAGCCACCAGTAGGAGCTGGGAACAGAGACCCAGCCATTTGGGGGTGCTTGAAGGTGAAGTCCAGGGCTGGGGAGCAGTAACCACAGAAAAGAGGCTCCACACAGTCATTGGAACTCTAACCAACCATGAGCATTCTGAGGGACTCAAGGTGAGACAGCTGGGCAACAGCTGGGGCTCTTCCTCTCTGGCTCCATAACTCCTCAGACTCCAAATTCCCACTGTGTCCTGAAGCCAAGTGAGATTGAGAGGAACAGCCATGTAAGAGGTGGCGGGCACACCCGGAGCAGCTGCTGATACTGAAGGGAGGCTGGGGACAGACATCTGGCAAAGAGCATCCAGTGGCTCTGGCTTGGAGAGAGACAGGCCAGGGAACAGACACCCATGGGACCTGGAGCAGAATCTCAGAATGTTCACACCACAGCCTGGGTTCCCAAGAACCCTGGAGATATGTGGGGCTCAAGCTCCAGTCCCCACACTGTGCAGCATGGATTTAGGCATAGAACAGAGGGGAGAACAGGCCCCCAGGGAAGTCTCTCTCAGAAGGTGGCTTAAAAAGCTGCTTGGTCAGGGAGGAGAGTGAGGCCTGCACTCTGGTGTGCTTAGCTTCTTGTCACCAAGAGTCCTGTCTACTCTGTTAAAACAAAAACATGAGCCCAGCCCCTACTCCTCCATACTGACTACCTGTGAACATGGTACCAAGTTTCTATGTGTTCCAGACAACCCTGATGTTGACTCTATAACTTCTCCCACAGAACAGAGGACAAGGCACAGAGGAGCTTCCCTCAGACCATGACACAGCATGGCTCTCCCATCACACACACACCCCAGCATCCCTCAGGAAAAGAGATCATCTGCTCCAGGATTAGGGCACTGTCCCCGGACACACCCATTTGGAGTTGGCTGAAACGTATCCCCACATTTGGTTGACTTCAGGAGGCATGTGGCAGGAGATCATGCTTGCACAACCATTTTAGATCCCTCAGTCCTCCTCCATCCATCTTGGGAGAAGCCAGGAGAATTCCAGGAAACATTCAGATCTACCAGCCATGAGACTGAAGGAGGCAGAACTAAGATACACCAATCCTGACAGTGGAGCAACAGTCCAAGCCCTTGGTTGGGAGTGCTCAGCCCACTGGGTCTCCAGCTAGTACCTGTGTCATCCAGATGGGCGTCAGAGGACAGAAGCTCGTCCTGGGAGGCCTGATCTGTTCCACTGGCCGAGGGGCTTCCGGGCTGGACACCCTCCGAGGTCAGTGTCTCTTGCTCGCCAGTGGACGGCTCACTCTGAGCTGGTTGGGAGCCTTCCTTGGGACTGCATGCCTTACTTTCAGAATCTGCAAAGAAATTCAGCCGTCAGCCAGACCATACCTCCTTCCGCATCCTTCTTTCATGAAAGAGGCCCTTCCTGCGAAGGGTGTCATGGGTGGCCTGATGTGGTATCCCACACTCTGCTTGAGTCCCTCTATCTAAACTGTATTTCCAGATGAGCCTGGTACCTACCCTATATGCCCAGGGTCCATTCTCCCCATGTATCTTTCTTTGTACTCTAATACCTGTGGGAGATGGGAGATTCCCCCACCAACTCTTACCCGTTTATCATACACCTTTATGGTAGCCCCACCCAGCTCTGCATTCTCCTTAGGGCTTATTTGATCCACAGGACCCATGGACTTGATGAAGAAGTGGCTTCAAAATTCTGTTTGTCCCTACTTGTTTTTTTCTAACAACAGACCTCAACAGCTTGGCCAGGACCATCTGACATGTGGCAACAGATGTTCACTGCAGGTACCACTAAGGTGCTAGGGTTGTTACATAGTGTGACTACAGCCATTCATCTTTGTACCATCACTGACTGTCACTCACCAAGAAGCAAATGTCTGTCAATCACCTATATGTCTAGAGTTTATTAAGACAGATGCTGCCCTTTGCCCCAGATGGCAAACGTTCTAAAAACTTTGAAGATGGCTATGGCAGCAAATGAAACCCAATAAGGATCCAAGCCAAGAATGGAGGGAAGCTGAGTGACAATTTACATAGCAGCTTTTCCAGGATGAGGGACATGGAGTCTTTCATGGGCTTCAGGAAAATCCATCCCCTTCTCCTGAGGCTCAAATGCTGAGGTATCTGAGGATCTGTCCCTGACTTGACTTGTCACCCTCAGGAGAGCCCAATCTTTTGAGGACCAGAATTGAAACAGGGACCCTAACACAACTGGACCTATAGGATTAAATATTTCTCAGGAAACCAGGCTAGGAGGGAAAGTTCAAACCCTGATAGCAGACAGGCTCAGTTTTCAGGGAGGGGAGTAACCTTGTTCTGGTGGTTTATCTCATGGCTAAGTCACCTCACGAATGGTTCCTGCCTCCATCTTATCTTTTCTATAAAATTATGGCACAGATACAGGAATGGTAGAGAACATGAAAAACTCCCTGTCCCCCCAGTTTTGACCAAACTATAAGCCTGAAACTTACCTGATAGCTTGGGCTGACCAGCCAGAGAGTGCCAGAGGCCCAGCAGGCTTTGCCTCCCCTGTGCTGGACTCACAGGATTGTCACCACAACTAGTTCTTTTACTTGGGTTCTGGGATTGAAATCTGACTCCTCTGTAGGCATGGCAAATGCTTTACCGACTGAACCATTTCCCCACCTAAATAAGCCAGTCTCCTTTTGCCAATATCTGTCATCTGATTTCTTCTGGAATACAGCGAAGCTGAGGCAGTAGGTTTCTGAGACCCTCGTGCCTAGTAACAAAATCACTACTCCAGTCACACAGCTAGCTCCAGGGAGGCTAATCAAAATGTCTCTTCCAAGACACCCAATCCACTCTGATGGGGGGCACTCACCACGTGTTCTCCCGTGTGAAGCTCTTGGTCCCCAGTTTATGGAGACAGGATGGAGTGTGCAGTGTGGACTGCAGAGATTTCTCAGTCCTGGATACACCAGGGTGCTCTCCTGCCTGTCACCTCCCAGGCTACTTATCACAGGAGTAGAGGATCAATTTATTTCAAGATCAAAACCCCCTTTTGCTGGCCAATCTAGGCAGCCACCTACTATACTGGGGTCCCCAAGACTGCTCACCTGATCCCCACCAGGAAAGAAGCCCACCATCCTTCTAACATGCATCCCACCCCCTGCCACCTATCAGAACCTTAGTTTTCTTGTCTACGATGTGGGACCAGTGTTCGCAGGCTCCCTGGAACTGTGGTGAGAAATACACTGTAGTATAAGGTAAGTGAACTGCAGGTGCCGCAGGTGCCTGAGTGAGCCGCAGGCTCTGGGACTCCTTGCTGCTGGTGTGGTTTGTGAAGAGAAAGCCAACACAACTGGCCCCATTCGAGTCAACAGCAGCCTCAGGACAGCAGAGCCCTCTCCCTGAGGGTTCTTGCAGACCCAGGCCTAGGCTTCCAGCCTGATCTACTTCCTTCTGTCATCTCTCAGAAGATCTGAAATTGACTTCCTGTTTACCATCGCCCATCAGGGTGCTTCCTCCTCCACAGGGGAAGAGCTGAAAAGCCAGTCTCACCAGACGTCTTGACATCTATACCTGAGGCGAGCTCCTCTTTGGGCCACATCCCCTGCCCGGAAGTTCTAGTAAGTCTAGCTGCCTCTTCCAAAGACAGACCCAGTAGCGGAAATCCCAGGGTGACCACACACTGCTGGCTACACAATAATCACCCACTGCTGGTCCTACACAGTGACCATGCACTGCCACCACACAATGACCAAACACTGCTCACCACTTGGCCTGCTCTCCCCTGTGGCTTCATGTCACAGAACCCCAGGACCAGAGGGAAGCAAGCTCTGAACCGCATTCAGTTTCTGGCTCTCACTGCCAAGCCAGCTGGGCCAGAGACAGACCCAGAACAGCCAAGGATATAGGATCAGATGCTACCAAGCTCAAGACTGTGTTTTAAGTACCCTGTGACTGACTTGCTTGTTCTTGACACACCTCTGTGACAGTCACTGTTGCCAGGTTCCCTCAGGCAGTGTGCAAATGTCATTACCCCGGAGGATCACAAGACATAACACTAATCGCCATGAAGGAGGGAGGCATCATGAGGCTCTCTGGAATATCAACATTAAGTCCGAGTAGTTTCTATGCGGTAACAAAAAGGCAGGATGCAGTGTGTGTGCTCCTGTGCGTGTATGTGTGCATATATGTGTATACGTATACAGACACACCCCACGGAGTGTACATGTGCTTTCACTGTGCATGCATGCTCTATGTTCACATGTGTTGTCTGTGGCAGGTGTGCTCACTGCAGCTACTCAGTGAGACAGTTGGACAGACAGATAGGAGGGCCAGATCTGCAGTCACTATCCAGTCAGGAATGGAGATTTGAAGGAGACGCTCTTGTCCCTCCATTTGGCCTACAATGGTCCCTACAGAATTGGAATTCTCCCAGGAATCTCATATTGGGAGGAAGAGATAAAGCCTGTGCCAGCTACAGGGAAACAGTACAGGCTTGTTAGACCACCTTTCGGGAGAGACGAAGGGCCTGTGTGGCCACACCCTGATGGCTTTGCTGTGCATCTTCCTGCATTTTGTTTAAACCTAAATCTCACACCAGGACTCGAAGACTCATTGGGCATTTCTGTTCTCCCCTACCGAATAAATCTGGTTTTCTCTATTAACTTGTCTCTTTAATTAGCCTAACTGAGGACAGGTTGATGAACCTCACTTGTTAGAGATTCTGTTTCCACCACCAGGGTAGATGCTGTGCCAGAGACAGGTGAACGAGAGGTGGGTCTTGTCACTCTCAGCCCCTCACTGCCCTGTGGGGTGGGGACAGGGGTAGCTGTTCACTGCTGAGGTGGACTCAAGCCTGAGAAAGGGCCCATGTCTGCTGTGATTTACAACTGTACCTCATCATCATCACTATAACAAACAGATAGCAGAACCTGCTGATGAGAAGCCCAGGGGCCTCCAATCCCATCTACCACTGCAGGATTGCAATACCTGCATCAGTGCTGCTCAGCAGTCCTGCAGTCCTGTTCTAGGCTGTGCATAGAGCTCCCACCCATTACACTCAGTAAGAAGCTACAGTTCCCAAAATAGTCTCTGTGGCAGGGCCTGTTGCTAAGAAACGCTAGGTGGGGCCAGGGCAGTGTGGGGCTTGTGCCCCACCCTCTGTCGCTGGGTCAGCTGCCTCCTCTGGCCAACCTTTGTCTCCATCGTTGCTTGTCTCTTCCCAGAGCTGCAGGGGACACAGAGCTGCGCATGATTTATACGTGAACCTCTATGAAAGGGACCTGACCCAGACATCCACAGAAACACACACACGCGTGTTCACAGTGAGGACACATGTGTGCATGCAAACACACAGAAACAGGCAGACTTGCCCTGTCCCGCTCCCCTGAGAACCTCCCGACACCATGTCAATGAGCACAGCACTAATGTAATACGTCGCTTATAAAAACACCCAGTGCTGAGATACGAGAGTTCTTAGGCCATTGAAGAAAACATCAAGTTGATGAGTGAGGGGTAAGGGAAGGAAGTCATTCGTGGAGAGTATTGTCCGTAACAGAAACAGGCAGGACCCTGTTCCTAATCAAGGAGGTAGGTTGGAGACAGTCCCAGACATGGGAGAGGCAGAGTGGGAAAAGGTCACCTCTCCCCATAGCAGCTGTCTGACAGTGCCACAAACAAGGTCCTACCAGCCCATGGGAGGGATACTATACAGCCCAGCACACTAGCAGCATGGCGGAGACGCAAGGAGCAAGGGCCAAGGGACTCATGCTGTGTATCTGTTAACCTTGGGGCAGAGTTCACACTCCTGGCTACCTGCAGAGTCTCTCCTACCAGCCCTGTTCTGAGGTCAAGTGATCTATCTGTCTGCCTGACTTTCATAGGCAAGCTCCAGGGAGTGTGAGGTGCACAACTTTCCAAGAAGATGGCAGATTTCATTGCTAGGCAGCCAGTTCTTGTGTCTACTAAGGCTTCTGGGCATATCTGGAGACATCTGTGGTCAGGTCTTCCCTCCCTCTCAGTATCTCTTTTTGTGGCTTCTGAGCTGCCTGGCAATGAAGTCTGGCCTCAGTGTGACAGGTTCCATGAGGCCAGTCGACCACAAGGGGGCACCCACAGCTGCATATTGCTCCCACTTGCCTGGGAGAAGGCAGGGCTGAGCCAGAATCCACAATGGAGCTAGAAAACCTGTCCCCACACCCACAACTGTCACAATGGTTGTGGGGGAGAGGAGGTGCTGTGATCCCCCAGCAGAGGGTCTCACACTGACCCCTGCTGGGTTCCTAAGCTCCTAACCTGGGAAGGTGCAGCAGTTACCAGCTGCCATGGGAATCCTGGGGGACTTGCCATGCCAAGTCCAATCCAGACAGAAAGGCTCCCTGTGCTCCTGGCCCTGAGGAACGTGGCTCCCTTGGAAGGGTGGTCACTTCACCCAGTGCTCTGCACCAACCTTTACATGTGTTTCATGATGCATATTTAAAACAAGGCAAAAGACTCTCCCATGGGAGTCCTGGGGAAAATTGCCCTGCCTCCTGAGCTAAATCTCTGACCCTTGTCCTTGCAGCCTGAGACACATGGTTTTGCTCATGGACAAGGACTAGTTCCCTGAAGATTCCCAGGTCCTCTCCCTGGGACAGCCTGGCCATGTCCCTGTCAGCCCAGGCCTGGGACATGCATATGTACAAGAGGGAAGACAAGGGTATTTGCATCCAAGCCCCTTATCTCCCTCATTGCTCTCCAGCCCCTTGCCTTCTAGTCCTTCTTCATCTCCAGCATTCAGGACCAGGCCCTTCTCCATCTTCTTTGTAAAAAGCTAGAGTCTGCTGGGGAGGCTTATCAATGTGTGGCCCCTAGAGTGCTTAATTTAAACACCGCTGACAGCAAAAGACTCCTGAAAAGTGCCCAGGTGTGGCCTGCTGGGCTCAGAGCGCTAGCCCTGCACATGGGAGTCCTCTCCTGGATTCCATGTTCAGTGCAGGACAAAATTAGCTCTCATATACTCCTGTGCAACTAAATGCAAAACCAACCTGGGCTCCCAACTCACAAGCAACGTCACTCATACCTCCTGTCACTCATCCCGCATGGCATGGCGTCCAAGTGCCCCATGTGTGCCCTTCCTTACCATCCATGATTCTGTTGCTGTGATTTGTATTTGTAGGGTTCCCTGATGCCTATGTCCTACAAGCTCTGTGTTCGAGGGGACCATGTCTCAGTAGCTGATGTGTCTGTCAACTAATGCAGACCCTGGTACATAGTGGGCACTCCATAATCATTTACAGCATCCCTTCACACCTGAATGTTCAGCTATCTAGGATGGAGACTGCTTTGGGCTACTCTAGTTCCTGGCCCAGTCTCTCTGCAAGATTGAAAGGGTGGTGTGTGGGAGGCAGGCTGGGCCCAAGCCAGTCTTCCACCCGTTTCCATGTCCCTGAACTAAGAATGGATCTCATATCTTTAAATGGTTGGGAAGGAAACCAAAAGAAAGATAATGGTTCGTGATTCATGAAAAAGATTGAAAATTCAAATCTTTACACCCATAAATGAAGCTTCTTGGCACACAGTCATGCCTGCTCAGTGTGTGTTTTTATGTGGCTGTTTCTGTCTTGAGCAGACATGGGTGACCACAGCAGACTGCATGCCCCCCTGTGATCAACTGGCCTCCACAACACTGGCAGGAATTTAAGTCTGAAAGTCATAGGTTAATGGGATTTAGAAGATAGAAACTTAACCCAATAGTCAGGTGACTGGGAAGTGGTTGGGGGGTTCTGTGAGGTCATGAGAAGAGAGCCTGGGGTTGGAGAGACCCTGAGACAAGGGCAGAGGGTGCTCGTGCACAGTCTTAGGACTTAACTTCAGTTCACAAATGTTGTATGCTGCCTTGGCACTCTGCTGGCAAGAAGGCTGTCTTAGTGGCTTATAACCACAACAAAATACCCAATGAGAAATTCTTTATGGGGACAGATTATCTGAGTTACCATTCATTATGCTAGGAAAGGAGTGAGTGTGTGCCGGTTACTCTGGGGATGGGGGAGCTTGAGATGGCTTGCTTCTACCTTTGATGGTCAGCAGACAGAGAGACCTGGCTAGAAGCAGAGCTAAGCTATAAACCTCAGGGCCCACACCTCAGTGACCCACTTTCTAAAATACGACCTGCTGCGTAAGTCCCTCCCCCGTTAACGCTGTCTTCAGACACCTGACTCTACAAAGTCATCTCATTTCCATTCCACAACAAAGGCCACTATCAGAAGTGAGCATTCTGGGACCACACCCTTGAGTCTCCAAACTGTGAGCTCAACAAACTTATTTTCTGTATAAAGTTATCCTGTCTCTGGTATTTCATTATAATAATGAAAGGCAAATACAACCCCAAGTCCTAAAATATTCACTATCTTTTCCCTGAAAAGGTTAGCTGGCTTCCTCATAACTGTATCTATAAGCTGGTAGGCATGTGGTATGGCTTTGAAGACACTCCACCCCTGTCCCACTGGCCTGGCTCTAGCTGAAAACTCCCACCGGGCTCTGGTCTGACTTCACCCATCTGACATACACATGGAGTTTAACAAGACCCATGGCATTCCTCCTAGAAGTTTTCTTTTTCCATTATTCAAACTAGAACCTTATTGTTGGCCAAAATCAAACTTCCATCTTTACTTACCCCCTTATTCATTGAATATAACGTTTTTAAAGTATATAGTTGTTTTTATTTGCCTGACCCAAGATCTAAATGAATAACCTGGGGCTGTAGAGATAGAACAGTAAATAAAGAACCTGCCTTGCCAGTGTAAAGACCTGAGCACAGATCCCCACAAAAAGATGGGCAGGGTGGTGAGCCATGTCATCTCAGCACCAGGGAGGCAGAGATGAGGAGATCATTGGAGCTCACTGCCTAGCCAGCCCAGCTGAATCCATGAAACACTTTGTCTCATAAAAGGCCGAGAGTGAGCAAGGCTCTGAAAGTCAACTGCTGACATGTGAGCATGTGCATACACGTGTATGTGCATGTGCATACATGTGTATTGCATGTGCATACATTGTATGTGCATGTGCATACATGTGTATGTGTGTGTGCATGTGTATACATGTGTATGTGTCTGTGCATGTGCATACATGTGTATGTGTATGTGCATGTGCATACATTGTATGTGCATGTGCATACATGTGTATGTGTGTGTGCATGTGTATACATGTGTATGTGTCTGTGCATGTGTATACATATGTATGTGTCTGTGCATGTGCATACATGTGTATGTGTATGTGCATGTGCATACATGTGCATACATGTGTATGTGCATGTGCATACATGCGTATGTGTATTGCATGTGCATACATGTGTATGTGCATGTGCATACATGTGTATGTATATGTGCATATACATACATGTGTATGTGCATACATGTGTATGTATATGTGCATATACATACATGTGTATGTGCATCCTTATGTATACACCACACACACAGCTCTGGATACTCTGAGGACCCATTCCAAATTAAAACCACTTCATATTTCTGCTCAGCAGAGACATTCCACCAACTCCAGGAGAGTCAGAGTAGAGCTTTCAACATCTTCAGACCACAGGCCACGGGCCACAGGCCACAGGCCACAGGCCATAGGCCATAGGCCACAGGCCACAGGGCAGGGCTTTCTTTTATGTAGAACACAGCACTGAAGGCATTAAATAATCACCATGGCTGGTTGTCCCCTGAACATAGTATCTTCATAATAATGCATGTCAAAACTCAGGAAGGGAGGTAATGTGAGGAGATAGGCCACAACTGGGCTGTGGGCCTCAGCCACATCAGAAAAGATTCGTTTATTTCATGGGTTACCGTCCTAATTCCTGGTACATGGGCCAAATCACAGACACCAGAGAAAGGGGAGTTGGGAGTTTGATGCTTGTCCACAAGCACTGCAGATGTCCTCACTAAGGAGGCAGGAGCTTGCTCCAGCCCAGAGAGATTTTAGAAGAAGGATTGTGAGCTATCCCCACCAACAGAGACTTATAAAGACAGAGACCCACAAAGTATAGAGGGCAAGGGTCAGGATCTGATGGGACCCCAACACGGCAAGAGATGACCAGAGTTAAATGTGGTGGTCCCCATTACTGTGCTGTGGACATTGACCAACGTGAGCACACAGACATGGTCCTGTAAGCACAGCCTGGATGAAACCTGCTGGGCCAACAATACTGGGCGACCCATGTTTGCACTGGGCTTCTGCTTGCATGCTATAGCTATGGATGGACCCCACTTTCATGTCTGAAAACTGGGGTAGGGGGTGACATCGGCACCCAAAGGTAAGGTATGAGGAGTGCCTCGCCCTGCCCGACGACAGTCAGAAATGTTAGCCATGTGGCCATCATAGGTGCAATCTCCATTTGTTCAAGTTGTGGATTTAATGTATGAGTGTAAAGAAAACTTGCACCGAAATTAAAAGCCCTGGCTGCCTCTTAGAGACAGACAACAAGATGTTCAAGGAGCTCCTTCCACATGTGCCCTGCTTGATGGTCACTAGAAATGGCCATGGAGGAAGGGGGTATTGTGCTGCCTTGCCTCCTGATTGAAGCCATTGGCTCACCCTTGAAGACTGCCCTAGAGAACGGTCCCCTGCCTGGATACAGGACATCCTTCCTTCTTCTAACAGATTTCTTGAGTTTGGGAGCAATCAGACTTGACAGGCTCCACCATGGGCCTCATGCCACAGTCCCCATGGGCTCCAGTACAGGGGACCCACAACCCAGAGTCTTCTGGGACTCCACTCAGTGCCCTCTATGCTCTAAGAACTCTACTTAGGCCTGCCACCCTCCCAGGGACCCTCTTACCTTGCTCCATCATCTCTAGCAGTCCCTGCTTAATGAGCTCCTCCCGGCCTTGCCTGCCAGCCATTTTCTTCTCCAGTGCTGCAGGACACAGAAGCAGCTAATTAAGTCACAGCCAAAAGCAGTATGGGCCCACACCACCACTGCTGCACATGCTTGGGTGAACCGGAAGACACAGGGAGACAGCAGATGTCTGAGGCTGGGGACTGTCCACTGCCAGAGCCTGGGGTGGAACTGTTCTGAGTTTACTACCTAAGCTATCTCGTAAGCAATATCCATAACTCCAGCCACAGGAAAGTGGGTTCAGGGCCATGTTTGAGAGATCACTTCTGCAATGGAATTTCATGATACTTTCCTCGACTCTGACTTTCTAGATCGTGTTCACCTCTACCCCTCTGTAACAGATGAAGAAGTGCCCTCACTTCATCAGGGTATGCTTCCGTTGTTAGTGCCAGCTTTCACTGACTGTCCATCAGTACATCTCTCCTGAGCAAACAACTTCCAGCTGACCCGGGATGCGAGCATTCATAGCATCCACCCCCAGAGGCACTTGGGTTAACCCTCTTCTGACTGTCCCTGAGGTGTTCTCAGAAGACAAGCTAGCACACAGGACATGCCTGCCCTGACTCAGGTCTAACCAATGACCCACAGCCAGTGGGAACACAGCATGTAATTCCTTCCTTTCTTATTCTGCAACAAAATTTTTTGTGGCCTCCCACCCCAAGGCCAAAGCCATCAGCAATGGAGACTCACCCACTTTCTCTTCCCAGGCAGGATCTCATTCCTACACACACACACACACACACACACACACACACACACACACACACACGCACACACACTTTCATTTGTCCACAGATGAACCTCAAATACAAAACCAAATAGCTGCTTAGGTCTTGATAATTTCTTTGAAAACCCGGAGTAGAGCCTGCTGGTTAGTGGAGTCCAAAAGCCACCAGCTGTGTTGAACACTTTGACAGGTACTTAAGAACACAGCTGGCCCACCTGTCAGAGCTCAGAGTGCCCACAAGGGCTGACCATGCAAATGGTGTGTTCTAAAATATTTACTGAGCATGGATGTCAAGCCATGTTCTGAGTTCCATGCTGGGAGTACCTGGAGGGAAAACCAATCTGTCCTCTTCCTTGGAGAGGCTGGGATGATAAGGCCTTCCACACTTTAAACCCGATCTCGATCTCACACTGACTGAACACCTACTGTGTGAACCGTGTATTGGCAGAGCTTTGAGCAAGACAGGTCTGGTCTCTACTTGTGACCAGAAGACCTGGGTGACAGAGAAGACAAACGTGTTAGGTGGAAGTGTAGAACAGAACCAGGGAAGGGAGTCCACTAGGGTCACCTGCATGAAGGACAGATGGGGATACAGGATGCTTCAGGAACAAGATGCTTTCCGCTGAGTTCCTTCTGTAGCCTCAACTTCCAAACCAATTTCCACACTATCACTGGTGTGGAGGAGGGGACAATGAGGGAGGTTTGGAGGCCAGGCTGAGGGGGGAGGATAGGCTAGGGATGGAGAGGAGGAAGACAGGCTGTGGGGAGGAGGACAGTCTTCTGGGAAGAGAAGGAGAGAGGGTCTGCGGCACTCAGGTTAATCCTCCTTTGATTATCTCTGGGGTTTTCCTACTTGGCAGGCTGGAACATAGGACCTGGCCTGCTCAGCCTCAGGTTTGATGGATGGCCCAGAGTCAGCTAAGGGCTGAAGACCCGTTTGCTCTTTAAAGCTTAAAGGTCTCTTAGTGTCAGGACTGGACATGTTGAAATCTGCAGAATCAAGAAGGAGGGAGGCAGGCTGAGAGGGGAGGAGGAGAATAAGGCAGTGGGATACCAGTACTGTTAACCAATCTCCAAATGCCTAAGTTAGGAACCCAAGGTGTCACCTTGAAGGTCTTTGAATCCTTCTAGGGTCCCCAGAGCAGCCTGACAATCCCAGGCAGGACCAGTGCTGCAGAACCTTGAGGCCCAGAGCCACTCACCCAAACTTGTCCATTTTCCAATTCCATGAATCTAAAGGTCACAGAGGTCACCTGCCCCAGCCCCTGGCCTCCTGTGCACTGTAGCCCTGTGGCAAGACCCTGTGGCAGGATCAGCTTACTATCTACTCTCTGCCTGGCACCCTTGAAGTACTTGTAAATTCTTAAACAGTTCACCCTGTTTTCATTCTTGTCAAGAATAATTTGTCAATCAACTTCTTGAGTGATTAAGATAATTTGATAAGTTACATACGTGAGAGTGAATGCTGAACCCTCTGTTGCCCGCTTCCCTTGCCCCTGTCCCAGGCTGGGTGCAGGGAGTGCCTGGGCTTTTGTCTGCACCATCTCCAAGCCCCAGGTACATGCCTCTTAGGAGCTAAGCAGGATGCTGGGGCCCCTGGGACAACAGAGGCAATAGCTTGAGACAGGCACTTGCCAGGCATGTCCCTGGGGGATGGGGCTAACTCCACGTGTACAGTAACTCACTAATTGCTTACAGCTGCAGCTAATAGGCAAGGGGCTCAGAGGGAGGGCCCTGAGGCCCAGGCTTCTTGACTTCTGGGGTTAGTGGCTCAGGTCCCTGGTTTTACAAAGAGGCCAGGGTTTGTGACCAATACTCAAGATCCTACCAGCCCTCCTGCCCTGGGTGGTTAGCCTCCTATCTGAATCATTTTCTCTTTCAAAGAAGGGGTCCTCTGCTCAGCAGCACCTGATGCTGTGGCCTCTCATTTGGTCATTCTATCATGGACACCACGCCACGGTGCAGTTAGACAACACAGCGTAACCCCACTTCCCACCAAGCTGGGACTGGCCAGGTATAAGGGTGCAGTACAAGTGAGTGGGGAGCCTTCTGGATCCCTGGGTAGGAGGTGGTGGTTGAGCTTCCCTAGATACTGGTTAGAAGCTGGGGAGCAAGCCTGTCGGCTCAAAGAAACTGCACCATAGCATGGATCATGACCCTTAGAATGTCACAGGCAGATCCTAGGAGCAGTGAGCACCATAAGCAGGCTCCTGCTTTGTCTGAATAGGAGGGCCGGGGCCATGGCTCAGCCATTTGTGAGCTGAGAACTTGTGTAGTATGTGTTCTGTGAGCAAGAATACCAGGCTGGAGAGATGGCTTAACAGTTAAAAGCACTGCTGTTCTTTCAGAGGACCTGGGGTCAGTTTTCAGCACCCA
The DNA here is from genome assembly GCF_004785775.1 of Grammomys surdaster. NCBI lineage: Eukaryota > Metazoa > Chordata > Mammalia > Rodentia > Muridae > Grammomys > Grammomys surdaster. Next base: position 805,061 of record NW_021604683.1, on the reverse strand, counting down.
CTTTGGCAGCTGACAACTGTTTGTAACTCCAGTTACTGGGGATATGATCCCTTTTTCTGGCCTCTCCAGGCATCAGGCACATAACAAGTATCTACACACACAGAGAGAGACACACACACACAATCTCTCTCTCTCTCTCTCTCTCTCTCTCTCAGGCAAAACACTCATACACATAAAAATAAAAGTAAATCTTCAGGAAAAGCCAGCCAGAGGCGGAACCTGCTGTTATGTTAATGAGGCTGTGGCTGACCAAGTGTGTGCACCGCCCTGTGCTGATCCCACCAGGCAGTCAGTGAAGTACAGTAACCAGCAGGCGGCCAGCAGCGTTGTGTGACATGGAGACCCCTGACTCACACCATCCTCGGCTCACCGGGGCCTCCTTACCTGAGGTCGTCTGCTTCAGCTTCTCGTTTTTCTTTTTCCTCCATTTCCACGGTTTGAAGATCCTGCCCAGGGTGGCCAGCTTGCTGTTCCTCCGCACAGGGGGAGTTCGAATCCCTGAGACCAGAGGCTCGGAGCGTGCTGGGGGAGTTTGGTCCATCTCATCTGCAAAGTTGAGAACAGGAAAGGGTCTCAAGGGATGATTCCAGGCTCCTGGGGACCTAGGTGACCATCTTAGCTTAAGTGACCTCTTAAAGCATACAGCTCAGTGAACTGTCAAGGGAGTGGACCCTCCCTTGGCATCCTTCTGATAGAGTGCAGGCAGGAGACAGAGTAATTCATGAGGAGTGGGATCCACTTTCCTTCCATGGATAGCCTCTCTCCATAGCACACAGTGGAGGGTGCACATAGATATTCCAGGAAATTCCAGGTAGTACAGTGTGTCATGCTAGAGACAGGAAGCATCCTGCAGGATAGCCTTTTTCTTGTGGTCAGTGTCTGGGTTAGATGTTCCTAGACCCCTGGTCTCCTATTCAAGGACCTGACATAAAAGTCAACTGATATTTGCAGAAGTGGTGAGGGACCTTTACTTAAAACAGAGAGGTGCAAGGGAGCAGTGGGTCCCACCAGTCAAGGACCCAACAGTAGACTGTCGTGGGTTCGTTTTGTGGGCTCAAGAGAAGGAAGGACCGGTTACTGAGAAGCTCATTAATGCCATTCTCTAGTCTGACAAATTAAGTCATGTAGTCATTGCTCCACTGTGCGTGTCCTTTCCCATAATACATTGGATTTTCATCGTATGCATGTCTAATTATGCATAGGCATGAGACGATAGACAGGAGGTTTTCTTTATGTCCTCAGACGTACTTTGCCTTACTGTGAAGGTACCCTCAAATGAATTCAGGTCGGATCATTTCTTTCTGGTCTCATACCCGGTCATAAGAGTATGACTGTCTTTATGTTTGGTGGTTGTCAAGGGAGGAAAAACAGTCCTCCTTTAAAGAGGAGTGTATGTGTAGCCCAATACAAGCAGGGGTCTGAGTAGGGGTTGGGGGGCTCAGGTTGCTAGGAACACTACTCGTAAAGGGGGTGTGTGGATAGTTCAGGCAGGTGATGGAGCTGGGCTGCCAACTGTGTCACTAGAAGAGGGCCGTGTACAACCCAAATAAGTGCCCCCCTCAGGTTACTCAATTATTCCAATGCTTGCCTGCCTCAGATCCATGGGGACCTAGCTCCTCCTCTCCCAGGGTACAGATATAGTCAAGGATCAAGTGAATTCATGTGTATAGAGGAAGACAGACCCAAGGAGAACCACTCAGTCAAAACCACCATGTAAATGAGCATGAAGATTCACAGAGGCAGAGGCAGGAGGATTGAAACCAGCCTGGGCTACATTAAGAGTCTCAGGCCAGTCTGGACTATATTAGGAGTTCCAGGCCAGGGAGACCCTGTCTCAAAAACCATGTAAAAGATATGTATGCAAAATCATGCCACACATGCTACTTCTGTGTGCAGGACGGTGTGTACAGGCCCAAGCAGAGGTGTGCAGAGGATACATTGCTAGAGCATCAGATGCTGGCTGAAGGGGATGGGCAGGGAGGACATACCCCATAGGATGTTTCAGAGCCTCTGACAAATGTGGCTTTGTTAGACATTTCGTTCAGATGGAAAACAAAACTCAACATGAAAGGACTACTGAAGACGATCAGATCCAGAGCGGTACCACAGCCATCTACTCACCCTGGATCCCCACTCAGCTGTCTGTCACAGCTTAAACAAGAGTCCAAGCGCTGGGCAGTGGTGGTGCAGGCCTTTAATCCCAGCACTTGGGAGGCAGAGGCAGGCGGATTTCTGTGTTCGAGGCCAGCCTGGTCTACAGAGTGAGTTCCAGGACAGCCAGGGCTATACAGAGAAACCATGTCTCGAAAAACAAAACAAACAAACAACAACAACAAAAACAAGAGTCCAAGCACCATCCTGGAGGACCTCTCTCCACCCTGGAGGACCTGCAGGGATGTTATCACTTCCAGCAGTGAGACAGTCCTGAGTCTCATCCACTCTTTTGGATTCAAGCATCCTCTGTCTCTTGGGAAGAAGTTGCAGGCCTGACTCCAGATGCTGGACCTTAACCAAAGCCCCTTCACAGCACCCAAGCCCTGACACCATGTCCATGACCACACTGCCACCCTGATCCTCCCACAGACAGGGTTCCATTTGCCACCAGGGAAGGGCTGAGACTTGGTCTTGGTCTAAACAGACTCCAGAGCCCTCTCAAGGTCTGCAGAGCCCGGCAGAGCAGGGCTGGGTGTGAGGATGAGGCTCAGAAGCACCAGGCTCTGGGAGGTGGCCTGGTGGGGCAGGAGGTCAGCCTTCAGAATCCAATGGGTAAAGATTAAAAAAAAAAAAAAAGCTTTCAATCGAGGCATCTACAGCCTACTGTCCCACCTTCTACCACAGAGTGGTTCATTGAGACCCATCTGCAAAGCAGGGACTGTAGACCTCAGACAGGAAGGGCCAGCCTGTGGCAGCTTCTGCAGCTGCTGCAACTGTAGACAGTAAGGAGTAGCATGTGGCAGCACCTAGAGGTGCTGTGTCGAAGGACAGCTTCAACTGAGGAGGCCGAGTGTGGAGTCGGCAACTGATCTCTCAGCAGACTTTCTCTGTCTGACAGTGCCGCCTAGGATGGGAAGGGCCAGCACATCGCAGCTCCTGCCAGCTCTCAGAGCAGTGACTTCACATGCCTAACTCAAGATGAACCTAGGGCTGTACCTCCCTGCCACCGCTGACCAATAAGACCAATAAGTAAGAGGGTCCCAAAAGGCCATTCCCCACTGCAGTGTCACAGGTGGACCAAATACCTGGCAAACAGTGGAGAACAGAACATATCAGGGACGAGGGCAGCTCAAAGATGCCTGTCAGTCTTGGACCCTCCTGTTGTTGCTTCCCCATGGCCACAAAGAGCATGCAGGATGCAGACGGACGGTCTCTCCTTTCCCAAAGCAATTTATCCCATGATCCTCCTCTTTTCCTTTCCTTCCTCCACCCACTGGCGCCAGATGGGTATGGAACTGCCAGTCTGTTGGTCACAGCAACATTCTTGGCATAACAGGACACAGGATGGGAAGAGGCCAAGTTTCCTCCAGCTCATACGATGGAGATGTCAACAAATGCATTTGAAGGCACAGTACCTGCTTCCTTGGTACCTTGAGCCTTCACTAGGGGCACACACTATGGAAGGATAATGGAGTCCCAGAGGAAATCTGGAGTAAGGGAAAGCTGGGTAGGGATGTCCATCAAGGTAGCTAGGGGGTTCCCACAAGAGACACCATGCAGGTTCTGAGGGGAAGGGCATGTGTACGGCTCAAGCCTCTTAGCAGCTGGGGCAAAAAGCAGCACACATAGATTAAACTGTAAGTCAGTCAAAATACTCCATTAATGACCCAAATCACTAGGACCCTAGCCAATGGGCCAGCATCTCTCCCCAAGATGCCTACACGCGACTTCTACCCATTCTGTGAGCCTTAGACATAGGAAGCCAGACTCTTGACTTCCTGCTCAGCTCCAGTGTCAGTGTTCCCCGGCTGGGCGAAGACAAACCGCCAACGTAGTCTGTGCCCTGCCACATCCCTGCATGACCACCAGCCAGTCTTCATGGTGCTACACACTCACAGCTGGTGCAAAGGCTAAGAGCAGGAGGCCAGAGGCAATCCTGGCCTCTGTCCTGGCTCTGCTGCTTACGAGTAGAACAAAGTGCTGGTCATTCTCCTACCATCCTTGTACCCTCTCTGCTCTATGGCCTGTCATGGTGGGTGGGAAGATCTCTGTCCTTGCTATGACATATGACATGTTTCAACATGGGGTGAAGAGGAGTGGGCAGAAGGGCCAGCTCCCGTTCCTTCTCTCTTAACCTCCTCCTCTTTCTTCTCCTCTACCTCACCCACATCTGCTTCCTCCTCCAACAGTCTCATCACCACAATCAATACTGTCACTAGCTGGATGGCTCACCCAACCTACACCACTAGCCTGCCCTCCATGACCAGCATAGATTTAGGGAAGGGTATCCTGTGTCTCTGACACACACTTATCCTCAGTGCATAGAGAAAAGCAAGAGACATTCCTCTCTTCACTGAAGAACCCATTCACTAACTCATTCATTCACCCACTCAACCATTCTGCAAACATGCACCGGCACCAGCTGTGCACCACGGATCCAGCCTATCAACAGAGAACATAGAGGACCTGCCTTCCTGGGGTTGCAGTGACGGCGAATAGAGACAGTCGGGATGGAGTGTGTTCATCTATAGAAGATGGTCCAAGAAATTCCCCATCTGCCTTCATCCCATCCATCGCCTCCCATGAGTGCCACATCACGTGCTTATTCATGTGCGCTTGCATGATCATGAAGGCCTCCACTCTTCCCACCCTCATCCCCTCCAGGAGCTCCAAGAGGACAGGGTTCCGATGGGGGAGGTGAGGCCCAGTCCTCAGGGTTCCTGGAATGTAAGCATACTACTGCATGCAAGATGGGGACCAGGGAGATCCTGATCCAGAGTCTGGGTTGCATGCTGACCCTGCCAGCAGGATTGGAAAGGTTGTGCTGAGCTGGACTAGTAAACGTTAAAGTGGGTGTCCCTGCGGAATGGGCTGGACAGGTCAGTGGGTGTCCCACGGGGGGCTGGCAGAGGGTGAGAAGCAGGACTCTGTGAAGCACTTGACCCTAATCAACAACTCATCGGGGAGCTATGACAGAATACTTAGCTCAGAAACCCCATAACATGCTGCCCAATGCCTCACACAGCACAGAGCAGTAGCTCCTTGTAGCCTCACACCATCAGGGAATTAAAGAGCTTCACAGGAGAGGGGTGAGACAGGCTCGCAGAGGTCCTAAAGCTGTGTACTTGGGTCCCTTACCTCTTCCCACCCTGAATGTTTCAAACCCAGGGACAGGTGGGAGACCAGGAACTGAAAGGTCACCATGCATGTCCTTTATGCATGTTTGACACTGCCGTCTCAAGCAGAGATGGAGTGTATAGGGGGGTGGGGGTCACTGATCAGGAGAGAAAGCCTTGCTACCTGAGCAGGTACAGCCCACCAGATGTCCACCTCAACTGTGCTATCACCCGGGACATAAGCCATGTCACATCTTGGTAAATACTTAGTAAGGAGTACACGTGCATCTACAGAGGGAGGGGACAGGTGGACATCCAGTTGTTTTCTTCTGCTGACATCTTTCTGGGGCCTCTCCCTGGAGTAACAGATACTACTTTCCCCTGGCAAAGAGACTCTGAAAGGTGCAAAGGCCTCATTAGTGGGTCCCATTAGCAGGTCTCTGGGTAACACTGCAGTGCTAACTGTTGGGCTGCCTCTGCCACCTCTGAGGCATTAGCAGCTAATTGCTGTAGCACCAGCTTCCACATTTAGTGGCTGCCTCCCACGCGCCCCTGTGCCCCTGTGGTAACCTTGAGGCTTCCTTTCTGAGGTTCCCAAGTGATGGAAAGGCCATGCTACTCTGAAGACTTGTTCACACACAAGTATACGTCTAACTACTTGAACAACTTGAGCCCCACCTACCCCACCTCAGGATCAAGGTGGCCCATGCACAGTGCCCATGTGGAGAATTGCTTAGAGATCCAAAGCAGTTCTAGGCCAACACCTGGCTGGCTTCACTGAACTTCAGAGTGGGTTTCCATGCCATAGCATGGAGAGTCTGATTCCAGCCCCTATTCCTAGTGCTCTTGGCCTCTGAGCTCCTGTGCCCTCACCTATTGCCCTGTGAGTCATTTTGTAACACCGAGGGCTGCTTGACTGAACACTAGCTCAGCCAGAGATCCCAGGATACACAGTTTCAAAGGCTGGAGCCAGGACCACCCTAGTCCACCACTCTGATACCCAAGCATCGTGACAATGGTCACTTCTGCTTCTGCCCAGCAGCCTACCCTCTCTTTCCTTCTCCATGAATACAAAATCTCTTTTAAATTCAGTGGGAAGAGACCCCACCTCGCTGGGGAATGAAGTCAGACACTTGTGACCCAGTGGCGTCAGGTGGGCAAGGACCATCTGTACCAGAGCACAGTGGAAAATGACTTTCTACGTATTACTTCATTTATTCACTCACAGACTCATTAATCGAGGTTCTAAAGAGAGCTGCTGTGTGTCAGGACAGCTCAGGCTTCCAGACATAGCCACAAGTGCCATCATCCTTCAAGGAGTCTCCTCCTTCTTCTTCTGGATACACATGTCCGTGAGCAGATAAAAGATCAGATGAGGAAGTTCGTAGTAACTGATCTAGAAACATGATCTAGAACTCTGCATTCTGAGCGGAGTTCTTCCCTATCCCATAATCCAACAGAGAATATCAAAGGGACATCACGATGGTACAAAATGCAGTGCCAGGTCTGAGGGTCCCTGCGATAGAGCTTGCTGATCACAAGGAAAACCAGGGAGAGCTAAGACAGGACCCTGCTGCAGAAGGGACTCTCAGAAAGTGCTGCTGAAAGGCTGCTCAAAGGGAGTGGTGTAGGCTTTAAACTTAGGCACTGGGGTCTTAATGAGAAGGGGTAAAGGGTGCAGATTAACAAAGTCTGGCTTTCCTGGGGGTACAGAGTGGGGATAGAGCCAGGCCAAATGCTTGAGAGCACAGATGTAGCACAGAAGTACCATGGTACCAGTTCACGATCACTATCCACACACAAACAAGCACACACCAAACCATCACCTGTCAGCAGCGGCATCTCATTGACTGGAAATAAGCAGGGGATAATCTCTAATTTAAGGAGACTACACTTGTTAAATATTGGTGCATGAAAAACTGATTTGCCAGCAGGGGTCTGTACACTTGAATTGGAAAGATCATAAGCTGGAGTTTAGAGAACAGAACAGAAGTGCCAGCCAAGAGTGGTACATGGCTCTGACAAGCATCCTGGAATCAGAAGGCTCTCATATAAGATCATCAGCCTTGAGACCATGGTGGGTGTCAGACCACAGTAGACAGATGGCTGGAGGCTGGGGACTCTCACAGGACACGGCAGGGGATGCAGAGCACCTGCTACGTGCTATGCTCTGACCTGCGCTCCTGATATGAACTAGAACCTTCTATCCCATTCCAACCCCAGCAGGAGGAGCACTATTCTCATTCTCGTACCAGTGCTGGAAGAAACTAAGATGTTCTGCAGGAATACATGTCCCCTTGTCTGGATATCAGAGTAAGAGACTAAGCACCCTAAGAAATCATGGTTTCTTCCCCAAAGTCTTATGCTTGGAGGGGGAGGAAAAGGCTGAAGCCTGTAGCCAGCCACAGGAACGTATCTCCAAGGAAAGGATTTCATTCAGTTCTTATGGTTTGTCAAGACCCCCTTACAGAAGATACTAGAGCCCAGACAATGATGGGTCAGTGATGGGAGGGACCTGAGACAATGACAGGTCAGTGATGGGCAGGACCTGAGACAATGACAGGTCAGTGATGGGCAGGACCTGAGACAATGACTTGAGTCAATGATTGGCAGGACCACACCTGGACCAAGTCAGATTAGCCATGTAAACCTCTTGCCCTCTATTTAAACCTAAATCTCTTATCACCACTAGGAAGATGGAATTGGGAGTCTGTTCATCTTCCCAGTGTGGCCACATCATATAAATCTCTTTTCTCTGTTTTTACTTTATCTTTAATTGTCCTGTTGAAGACCGGTGGCCAAACCTGGCTTGTCAGGGCTGCAGGACCCAGTCTCCAACCTTAACAGCTCCAGAAACATCCCCACTGTGTGACTATGTACAGCGACTCTCCAGGTCACAAGCAGTGACTATGTGTTGGATGACAGAAGCCAGAGCCCTCATCTAACCCCTGTATTCTTCCCCCTCAGCTGATCACAAGGTGCCATCAGAGAGAAAAGGGAATGGGGAGGTGGGTACTTGTGGACTAAATCACCAATGTGACTTGGAACAAAATCTTGGGAAGCATCAGGGGCCAAATGGCCCATTTCCTGTGGTAGGGCAGCAGGCTTAAGGTTTGACAGACATCCTGAGTGCCCAGCATGCAAGGTTTGAACCTATAAAATCAAACTTAAAGCCTTTTAAGTCTCCCGTGCAGAAGCACCCACTCTGTGGCCTCCACACCTGGAAAACTGCTGAGTGACTGCAACAGCTGGATGGTGCCACACACGTTCAAGAAAGGCTAAACAGGGCCAGGTCAGTACAACCTTCAGAGGCAGGATTAGCGCCCCCTATAGGTATCTTGTAATCATATTGCTTAGTATAGAGGCAGGAAGTGGCCACTGCCAGAGGTGAGAGTTGTTTATTTAAAAAGTAGAGAGATTAATACTATATGCCTTTCTGTTTCCGGACACTGCAGGAAGTTCCCTCCTCTGGGTGAGCTTATCTATACCTTGGGTCCCATCACAGCTCACTTCGACAGAAACCCCTCCCTAAGACTTTTTCATTGTGGAGCGAACAGGGGTTTTTCTATAAGAAAATACACCTCTTGAACTACTCAGCTCTCAACTCTGCACCAGGCCAGAAACAGCAAAAGATTAGAACGGAAAGGTAAATGAGAACAAAGGGAAGAGAAAAGGGCTGGGCACACGCTCGGAAGCAGGACAGGACACTCTATGGTCTGCATTGACTCCTGGGCCCTGAATGCCTGAACAACCCAGGCCCTGCCCACATCGGCCCAGGCCCCGCCCACACCAAGTCCAGGCCCCGCCCACACCAACTCCAGGCCCCACCCACACCAACTCCAGGCCCCGCCTATATCAACCCGGTTCTCTCTCACTGACAGGTGGAGGCTCAAGCACAGGAAAGATAGAGGTTGTCTCAGTTTAGAAGTGTAACAGTAGCAGTGCACACCTAATACTGCGTGTTCCTGGATGCCCAAGGGGAGGCTGCTGAAAGCTTCCAGATGCTTCTGGCTTTAACATCTCTAGGAGGCAGGAAGCCACAGTGCAAAGCAGATACTTGACATCTGTGACTGAGCAAGTGAACTCAGGCTATCTGACCTAGTTCATCCTCAGACAGTATCAATTACTGTCACCTACTAGCTCGTGACACTGATGTTATCGTCAGGGAATCCCAGGTGACCTGCCGAGGGATGCTCTCTGTGTGAAGACATAGCTTCTCCGAGACAACTTCACTGTCTAGACTGCAAAGCCTCTCTTGAAAAGCCACACTGCTCCACACTAGTACAGCAACGGCACTGAGAAGTCCTGTAGCAGGCAATCCTAGTCAGACTATTTGATCACCCACAGGAACAGCTGCCCAAGATTGCCAAATACAGCCAGAGGTGTAAAGCCAGGCTCACCATACTCCTGTTAAGAAATGTTGATGACCATTTCTTATTTTGAAAACAAAAGTCTTCCTTCTATCTGTACTCCAAGATTATACCAGAGGTTAGTTCTGAAAACTTCTAAGCTGTCATATTTCCTTAGCTGCCCAAGGCCCTCTATGCAGAAGTTATATTGAAGTTAAGGCAAAAAAAAAAAAAAAGGTCACCATTGCTACCTCTGACACAGGATATAAAACGGAGACATCACCCAAGAAGCCTTTCCCACTCAGATGAATTGTAGGAATGACAGAGCACTAACCGGAGTGCTGTCTCAGAGTGCTCAGGATCAGCCTGTGATTCTGACAGTGGTTGCCAGGCCTCCAGACAGATGGCCAGTTCCCCCAGGCAAAGCTGAGTGCAGATCTGTGACTCTGGAGGCTCTGGAGATGGTGGGTGGAGCTCGGAGCATGAGCTTAGACAGGAGGTGACGAGGTCGGGAGGAGGGAATTCTTATTACCACTCTTTCTGCTGTTTAGATGCTTCTAGATTTCCTCGGAGCAAACTCGGAGCCTCGGAGACAGAGGCTCAGGCAAGATGCCACCTACATCTTCACAAGGTTATAAAAGCAGCTTCTAGAGACATTTCTAAAAATTATGTCTGACAGGCTAAGGGGTTGGGGGAGAAAGCGTTTAGGGAGACCTCAGGACTCCAGTGTGAGTCTAAACAAGAGTCTTACTCGAAATCTAAGTGCATGGACTTCCTAAAACCGAAAAGCAAGGTTTGCTCCTTCCATAATGCCAGTGACAGCTACAGACAGGCAAAGGTAGGTTTTTAAAAGAGGGTATCTTGGGGCAAGGGAGGCAGCTCAATGAATGGAGTGCTTTCCATGTAAGAGAAACCGATTCGATCTCCGGTACCCACGTAAAAAGACAGCTGGGGCAGAGCACATCCGCAGATCTCTGGCTAGTCACCCCAAGTCCCAGTGAGAGACCCTCTCTCAAAAACATACAGATAGTGCTCAAAGAACGACATCTGAGGGTGACCTCTGGCCTCCACACATCTGTGGGACATGTACCTGAGTACACATGTACCTGCATGTGTACGGTATGCTCAAAAGCACACGTGCCCACATCTGCATACGCAAAACACACGTGTATGCATCTGTATAGACAAAAGCGGGTATCTTGCTTTGTTTAACATTGGAAGATTCTAAGCCAGAAGATTTTTGTTTTAAAGGGATGTATACCTCTCTGTCATTTTGAGGTCAGTGATGGGCAGATGTCTGCTCTAAAAGCCAGGCAACAAATGTCAAGAGCTCTGTTGACAACCTAGGTGGGCACTAGTCACTCAGCCAGGCTGTGGGAGCAGAGACTTGGCCAGAGTTGATAAGCAAATCAATGAATGTGACTATGTTTTAATAAAACTTTATTGATAAAAACCTGGATTTGGTCCATAGTACAACTGTTGCACAGGGTGGGCCCTTTGGAAACGTCTTAAGGGAAAAGCTACTATTGTTTCCTTTTATAAAGGCAGGAAATAATTGGCTGAAGGTTCCAGTTGGTCTTTTACATTCCCCAGGGCCCAGGCCTGCATTGCTCTCCCACACTGCTGTAGCCTGTGACTTGGATCTTTGGCTCTGCCCATCCTGGAAGCAGACTTTTAGCTCAGTTTATAATTCACTTTTGAGGTTTATTCATTTTACACCCATCATGACTACTTGACCACGAGGATCAAGATTAAATAAAGGTTCTGACACGGAGTCCAGCAGGGCCCCGCCAGGGCTCCGTAACTAGGAAAGACCCAAATGCAAACAAGCCAGGATTTTTTCAGCTTTAAATTCACCCATGGAAACCTGTCCAAGTAAATATACATCTCAGAATCTTCCAGGACACAGCGTGTTCCTGAAGGTGTATCAGGTTTTGGCTCTTTCACAAGTTCTATACATTTGGTGACCACGGGACTCACTGTGCTGAGAAGAGACCTTCCCCGGAGGAGCAAAGGACCCCGAGAAGCACACATGAATATCCTGTCTGGTGTCTTGTCCTCTTGCGATCTCCATCGCCAGCCCCCAGACTGCACACAAAGAGTTGGTCTCATCAACAGATGGATCAGAGCTGCCAAGAGTCAATGTCAGGCACCAAGGGAGAGAGAAATGAGTAGTGCTGGGTGCCCACTCAGGTCCCTGTGGCAGCTGATGGAATGGAGCCCCCAGTGCAATGAGAATTGGGTGAGCTGGCTCTAGGGAGAGGGGAAAGGGGGCTGCCCATGTCTTGCCTAGTAGCCTAGTGGGCTAGACCTCTCTGGGCATAAATGCTGGTCATCTTCAAGGTCACCCAGCAGACAGACACCAGGGGTTGTTCCTGGAGGACAGACCCCCATTACCGTTGCTGGCCACTCTTGCTCTGTTGCTTCTGTGATAGTCACCAAAGGAAGCAGGGCCAGCAGGGTGGGGGCCTGAAGCAAAATGAGTTCCTGGGAAGATGGAACACACACACACATGCCTCTGACATGGGCAGCCCCCTTTCCCCTCTCCCTAGAGCCAGCTCACCCAACTCTCATTGCACTGGGGGCTCCATTCCATCAGCTGCCACAGGGACCTGAGTGGGCACCCAGCACTACTCATTTCTCTCTCCCTTGGTGCCTGACATTGACTCTTGGCAGCTCTGATCCATCTGTTGATGAGACCAACTCTTTGTGTGCAGTCTGGGGGCTGGCGATGGAGATCGCAAGAGGACAAGACACCAGACAGGATATTCATGGTATCCACTTTGCTCAAGCTGGACTGGTCACATCAATGCCCACCCTCCACACCTTCTGCACCTATCCACAGCTACAGCTCCCTGCCTATGAGACTACATGATACTGCCCTGTCCTCAAACCCTGGGAATCTTCCCATCTCTCCCATGACCTCACAAATTCCTCAAGCTCCTCCCCTGCACTAGACCCCAGATTGACAGCCCTATAAGAAGGCTATTCCCCATACTCCTAAACAGCACTCCCTGCTCCTGGGAGGAAGCAAACACTGTTGGTAACTCCAGCACCCCACGCAGGTCCTAAACACTGACCTGGCACCTCATATAGGGACTCATCCCTAAACTACCACTCCACTCCTCAGTGTTCCACACAGCATACCACAATTCTGCATGTGTGCATGCACACACACACACACATGCACACACACACACACACACATGCACACACACACACACACATGCACACACACACACACACACACACACACACACACATGCACACATGCCTTCTGGAAGCATGCTATCTCACAGACTTGGTATTGTCTGTTTTCTCACCCATTTTACAACCTTGTTCGAAGGAGGCTCCTGACTCTTGCTTTAGAAAGACTCAGAGGATAAATTAGCAAATGTAAGGACTCAGGAGTCTTCTGCAGTTAGAAAATGAAGGGTCTCCTTACCAGGGAAGGACTTCTCGGAAAGCTCAGACAATGGAGAATCGGTAGGCACTAACCAAGTTTGAACAAAGACAATCAAAGGTAACAAAAAAGCTACTGTGAGGTCATGCCACATCTGTGAGCCCATGTGACTCCCATTTAGGGAGCTGGCCCCTGTGGCTGCTATGACATTGCTGATGAGCGATTCTGAACTGTCATCTTCTTCAGAGTTTCTGCCTTCAGGTCTTTCAGCATCTGAAGTGTTAGAATTGCGGGGATGGTGAGTAATTCTATACTGAACTTTTCCCCCATGGCTTACTTGGGCTTACTGACTCACCAGGACTGGTTGGATTGTAGAGTGAAAAATTATAGATACTGGGTATATAGAATCCTTTTTAGACATATAAAATATTCTTTAGGTTTTCTTTATAAAGACATGGAGAAACCGAGCCATGAAGCAAGTTAGGAATGTGGAAAGACCAGTCACCATTACTGGAACTGGCCGACCCGCAAAGAGAAAGGAAAGAATGCAAGTGAACTAGGTGGAAACAAGCTGGGAACCAAGCTGAGAACCAAGCTGGTAACCGCAGTGACAGGGCAGGACCACATTCTTGAGAAAGATAAGCATACAGAGAGTTTTCACCTGACCCTGACTCATGTAGGTTGGGTTCCTTTGGAATGTTCCACTATTTTTATGTTATACCACCCTAGCAATCCCCTCACCCCTCCTCATTCCTTGGTTTGTGGTTTTTCCCTTTAAAAACCCCTCTCAAACTGGCTGTCGGGGTCAATTCAGCTCCTGCGTGGGCATACGAATTGACCGGCAGCTAGTTGTCACGCCCTAATAAACCTCGCAATTGCTCTGGTACACGGTGTCTCGAGCAGATTACTGGGTGGTTGCGACTTTCCTGAGACTTGAGTGAGGGTCTCCCCTCTGCGGGGTCTTCAGGATCATTCTACAACCCAGATCAATCCCCAAAGCATGAAAAACCAATCATAAGCCATTGTGTGTGTGAAAGAGAGTTCATACATAGGTCAAACCACACACACAGAAAGCATGAGTGGTCACCAGGGGCTGGGGAAACTGAGGGGCTGTATCTTCCTGGGTGTCATGGGGCACTCTAGAGAGACACAGAAAATGGCCAGATGGCCACACAAATGTACTGAATGTCACAGGCTGTTTGTGTCACTGTGGCATGAACTTGACCTCAACTCCCCAAAGTAAGGAGGTAACTACCAGTTGAGCCTCTGATACAAGCTGACTTTGTACTAAGTCCTTTGCACACCTCACTGAGCTTTACCTTCAAATTAACACACGAGTGTGCAGAATCTCCCATGGGCAAGAACTACACTCCTGTCAATTCCACAAGACCTGAGCCTGGGGAAGCTGAATGCATACCTGACTCACACACAGGACTCCTGTTCCAGGTAGGAAGTGCAACCTGAGGTGGACGAGGGACACATGTTCTCTGCTGAGGAAGCAGATAGCACAGAGCCCCTGAGGTTGGCAGCACAGAGCAGGCCAGCACAGACGGCTGGAGAGCTCAGGACACCATTGCAAGAATCAAGGCAGGATTAGTGGCTGCCACAGGCCACCCAGACAGTGCAAGGAGAGTCCCTTACTTCCTGTAAAGTGACAGAAATGATCTGGCCTTGGCCGTGGTGTTACAGTGTAGCAAGACCACTTCACTCAATGCCACCAAATTATACCTTTACTTATTTTTATTAAGAATTTGATCAGAGGCCAGGACAATGATTCAGTGTGTCAAGTACCTGCTTGACAAACATGAGTTTGAATCTCCAAGGTTGAGCACGGCTATGCAAGCTTGTAGCCCTAGCAGTGAGCATCCCAGAAAGGTAGATCTCAAGAGCTCGCTGGCAAGTCAGCCATCCTGGCTCAAGGGTGAGCTAACAGTTCATGGAGAGACCCTGGCTCGAGGGAATAAGCTGGGGAATTACAAAGGAAGACACCAGATATCTTCTGACTTTGAAGTCCTCGTGCATGGACACAGACACACACACACACAGACTCAAGTGCATGTAACACACATGCACTGCACACATACATAAAGATTAAAAGACACCCTAAACCAAAGAGCCAGAATCCAGCATAAAAACATTAAAAATAATTGCAGCATATTCAGTTGACCCACTGTGCTCTCCACAGTATGGAAAGGCATGGAGTTTGAAGAGGTCAAGTATGTGTGTTTCCAGTGAGTATCCAGCCCAGAGACAAATACCCCTAGAAAGGCTCTGGATGCACCAGCCTCCATGGGGGCCTGAACACCACAGGCTTCAGGCTTCTCCAGGGAAGGAACCAGCACTAGTCCCTGAAGCTACCCAAAGCAGAGGTGCCCACACCAGAGTCAAACAAGGCACACACTGGTCAGCCTCTCTGTGCACACAGCAAAGACTGGCTCAGCCACCTCATCTCCCTCGACTCCTCACTCTCCAGCTGCTGGTACAATACAAAGGGTCTTTGATCGCAGCTGTAGCCCAGCAGGAAAGCCTGCAAGTGTGTTTAAATGTTTCAGCCAAACTGAGCCCCTGGGGACTATGGTCTCAGCCTTGGAAATAGTTTCTTCCTTTATCCGTTAGGCAAATGTAATGAAGGCTAAGAGGGCCAGCCCTTGCTCCAGGTTGAAAGAAGCCTAGGTAAGGATAGAGGAGAGGGCCCCACTCCTGAGCCTGTTCATCCCTCTGTGGGGACCCCGCTTCTGAGCCCATTCATTCTTCGGTGGGGATCTGCTTCTGAGCCCATTCATTCTTCTGCAGGGACTGCACCTGAGCCCATTCATTCTTCTGTGGGGACCCTGCTCCTCTGTGGCAACCCCTCTTTTAAGCCCATTCATCCCTCTGTGAGGTGGCTGGCTTTGTCATGGCTAACTTCCTCATTATGGTGACTGTCAGAGACATCTAGGTCAACTGTGAATGAAGATGAGGCAGAGAATATGAGGAGCCTCACACATACCTGGGACTTGGAATTAGGGTTCAAAAGCAGAGGCTGGCAGCTCCCTTAAAGGATGAACAGTTTCCACTTAATAGTCCAACTCCTGAAAACACGATCCACATGAGACTGGCACGTAAATATCCACAGTAGCATTGTTCCTAACAGCCATGTGGTGAGACAGCCCAGAAGTTCAGTAGTGAGACATACAGCGCAGTAAATCTATAGACTGGATGGATTCGGCCTTAAGGGAGAGCAGAGTGTCAGCAGACTGCAGCATGGCGGAACCCCAAAAACAGGATGCCAAGCAAAACACTGAAATCATAAAAGACCACAGACTGGACTGAAGAGATGGCTCAGAAGATCAAAGCGTCTGCCGTGCATAAGGCCCTGCGTTAAAATCTCCAGCACCTAAGTAAAAAGCAAGGCATGGCTATGCATGGCTTGTAACCCCAGCACTGTAGAAGGGAGAGGCAGGAGGATAGCTGGGGCTTACTGCTGCCAGCTCAGTTCTTAGATGGGGAGAGACTTCATCTCAAGAGAATAAGGCAGACAGTGACTTAGCAGGACAACTAATGTCCTCCTCTGGCCTCTACATGGGATGGGCTTCCTAACCAGCATATGCAGACACACATGTGCACACATAAGCACACACACACATACACACACACACACACACATACCACACACAAACACACACATACACCACATGTGTACACATAAGCACACACACACCACACACACATACACACACAACACACAAACACACACATACACCACATGTGTACACATACAAACATAAACATACAGAGACACCACACACACATACATACACATACCATACTTACACAGAGGCACACTCAAAAACGCACCACACACACAAACTCATACACACATACACCACACGTGTACACACATGTGCAGACACACAAACACACATACATACCACATACACCACATGTGTACACACATGTGCACACATTCACATACACCACATATACAATTCACACACATACTTGCACATACAGATACATACACACACACACACACACATACCACACACCCACTCTCTTATATCTAGGAACGGTCAGAACAGGACAATCCAGAGGCAGAGAGTACATGGGTGCTGACAGGCTGAGCAAAGAAGTGTTGTATGATTCTGTGATTGATGAATGCTCACAGGGTTTCCTTTGGGGTGAAGAAAACATTTTTAAATCCCCCTGTGGTGGTGAAGGCTGAAGTGAGAGCTCCTATAGATGCCACAGAACCCAGCGTAGCACATGCGTGGACTTGAGTATGAGTTGTAGTTCCAAGGGGAAGCAGAAACTATACCCTGGGATGGATGGATGTCCACACCCTCCTCTGGCCCATAGCTGAGCCAGATGACACCCATGTATGTCTCTTCTTTTCTGGAAGGGATCTCCCTGACCTGACTGTATGTAGACCCAGGATCTCCCACCCTTCATTCCATGAGGTCTTGGCCATCCCCAGACACAGGCTCCATGTCAAAGCAAGCACAACATTTGCCAGTGTCTCTAGACTTTTTGGCTCCTCCCACAGTTACCTCTACCTGTCAGTCCAGGGTCATCTGCAGGACCAGTGGTGGCAAAGTGCTACCCCTGCCTCAGTCACATAGGCGTCTATTCCTGATCCCCAACCGCCTAGAAAGAAATGGTTGAAAGCTCAAACCAGGCTCAGTGGTTATCAGGATAACCCTCTGAAGGCTCCAAGCACAGAGAAGCCTAGTGCCCATTCCCCTGGAAGGAAGGGGTTGTGCTTGACACTCTCTTGCCTTGAGCAATGCGCTCCAGCCACACTGAGGACTGCGCTCACACCCTGCTTCTCTGCCCCATCATGGCCTCCTCATAGCCTTTGCAGCGGCTTTTCTCTGCAACACACAGGACACTACAGAACTGAGGACTGTCGACCTGCGCCCCCACTGAACAAAGGCACAGCTCCCCCAGACCCTTTCCCTGTGGTGGTTTTCTGCCGCTGGCCAAGTAGTAGCTTGTACTTTCTGCCCTGGCCATCTGCCCCCTTCCCCCTGAAACAAGATTGTCTTGAGAACAAGGACTTGACCTGCTCCTCACCTCATGATGTCACAATCTGGGGAAGCAGGTTTGGGGCCCTCTCCTGTTAAAGCTCTTCCGTTTAGAAGATGGGAAGCTCACAAGTCTGGTACCCTTCTCTACTGGTGCTTGTCACCCCTTGCTGTGACAAATGGCTCCTCTCGCTTCCATGGCCTCTCTTTTCTTTGGTGTCTAGAACAAACATTAGATACTCTTCTCCTTGAGAACAATTCTCCCCCACCCCTTGGTCTGGTCCATTCCCATTCCAGGTCATAGTTTAAACTGCTTTGGAGATAAGACGGAATCTTGTGCACCCTGGGGACCCAGCACAGCTGTCATGGTATCCCGCAGAGGATGCAGACCATCAGCATGTTGGTCTTATTGATGACCCAACTTCCACACCAGAGCAGGGCCTCTCACAAAGCCAGTAACACCCCCGGGGGAAAGGGAGCTGCAGCCCTGTTTTACATGGTGTGGCCAAGCCTCAGTTTGAGGAGGCAGAGTGCACTGAGATTGAGTTCTGATGACGTTTTCAGACTTGAAGAAGTTGGCCCCGACCCTCCAAGCACATGTTCCCTGTTGCTGATGAATGAGATAAACCTGTCCCTGTCACAAGTGCTGGATGTGCGAATCTTCTGGGTTATGCATGAGAACAGTGAGTCACAGCGCCTGGTGCTCCGTCATTGGTTATGTTGTGAGTGACTGTCTTCTAGGTCAAGCAATGGCCATCATGAGGGGTTCGGCTGAGCTCTCCAGCAAAACCATTACCCCAGTTAGGCTCCTTGACTGTTTCTGGTTTTTACAGAGGGGTGGGGTGGGGTGAGTCACAGCTACTCTCTATTGCCTATTGTATGCTGATCTACCTTAACTGTAGGAGGCCTCCGGGAGGGGCTGGAAGACTGGGAGAGAAAGCTTCCTTCTGTCTACACAGTCACAGGGAATGAATACCTCATCCATGATGGATAAAGATGTTCCAGCTGTAGCCTGTTGGGAGCAAGGAAGTGAACCCTATAGCCTGCTGCTCCCCTTGGGCTATGTGAGGAAGCTGTAACCCTATTGGTTGGGGGGTGGGAGGAGGGGGAATGGACTTTCATAGATTGTGCCTCAGCTTGTTGCTGGGACCTTAGGAGGGGAGGAATGTTAGCAACACTATACCACTTTCAGCACCAGCCTCTCTTTGTTCTCTGTGTCTCTGTCTGTCCCTGTGTCTCTGTCTTTGTCTCTATATGTCTGTCTCTCTGTGTCTATCCCTTTGTGTGTGTAAATCTATCTCAGTCTCTCTCTCTCTCTCTCTCTCTCTCTCTCTCTCTCTCTCTCTCTCTCTGAAACATTGGGCGATCTGCAGAGAGGAATGTGACAACACTCTCATTAACATCAGAGACAAGTGAAGAAACCAGAAGAGGGCCTTCCAGGAACCAGGTGCCTCTGCAAGCCGGTTTGTCTTCTAAACCTTTTAAAGTCCCCTATAGACCAGGCTCGGTGGAAACAGCAGGTTTATTCCAGCTGTTTCTGTGCAGAGGTGAGCTGAGGGCTGTTACTGCTCCCTGTGAGCTAAAACCCCACCATCCATTCAAAACCCTGCAAAAGTGGGCAAACTTGAAACTATCATAAGAAAAAGGTGAACAATAGGAGACCCCCTATAAGAACAAACCACAAATAAGAGAAACTGACCCTCTAGCCTGCCGTCCATCTGGCCAACAGCCCCTGAGGGGCAACTTATTACTAATTTATTCATCTGGTATTGGTGAGGGTTGCAAACTAACTTATTAAAACAAAACAAAAACCTCAGGTCACCACGCACTTGAATCCATTAAACTTTCATAAGACCTTGCGGGTCCTTGTCTCGAGGAGGAAGGACTCCAGAGGAGCTGGTGCTTCCTGGGGAAGCAGCAATGCCATCTGGTGACAGTGTGAGGCCGTGTGACCTCGGCCAAATGGCATGTCTAGCAGGGGAGAATTGCCTCCACAAAGTCATATTCTGACACCTGTGTGTGCACCGTGGCAGGTGTACAGTCACCGCCACACCTGCATCATGCATGCACACGCAATAATAATAAAATTTATTTTTTTAAAAAAACATATACCTTGTATCAGAGCTCTTTGTTACCCAAAGTGATTCTCTTCTTTACAGATCTCTTGGGAAAGGCAAGTCCACACATCATGACTCAGGGTGGCACAGGAAGTCACTGACGTCCAGTGATGACCACTTAACACCAAGTTAACAATGCCATTGCTTGTCCTTTCTGAGCATGACTATCCTGACTCTAGACCATGATAGATATCTTGTGATGATACCATACCCTCCAGATTGGTCATGGGAAGGGCAGGAGATGAAGAACCAGGCCCAGGCCTTAAATATAAGTGAAAAGTTAACCAGTGTGTATGGCCTTGTGTATTCTACCCATGTCACAGTCTTGTAGGACCCATGCAGATTCTGTTGTAAAGGTCCCAAAGAGAATACTGCCACTCTTGTTAGGCTCTACAGGACACTGAGAAGAGGGGGCATAGAACCTTCCAAATCATTCCTCACAGAGGCTTAGTGTCTCCAGTCACCTCAGCCAAGACTCCAAATGAAATAAGTTAATTCATGTTCTTTCCATTACTAACATCATCCATCCATCCCCCCAACAGAAGATTCATTGAATAAACACTCTGGGTTCTTTTAATTTTTCATGAAAACAAGAAATAATTGTCTTAAAAGACTGTTGGAGATAGAAGCAAATGAAGACAGGAATAACTTCCAGAAATCATCTCACGGTGACAGTTCTATTTGGTCGCTGTCACCCGCTGAGTGTAACTCGTCTCCAGGCTTTCATTCATTCACTTGTGTGTCCTACCAGTGATACACCTGGTGCTGAAGCACCCAGCACTGTACGTAGGACTTACTGGACAAAACTAGCATCAGTGTTGTCAGAATACAGGCTTTGGTCTACCAAAGCCTTGTGCCCAGAGCATGCAGCCTCCTTGGTAACCAGAATACATAGACTTTGTCTTTACACCCAAAGATTGATGGGCCTCATCCCATTGGGTGGAATAGTCCTGAGAAAATTAGAAAATTATCAAACTGTAGTGGGCTGTGTTCCACACTCATAGATTACAAGGTTGGGTATTTTAAGGACTATATTTTATCTCTAGATATTAAGATATGAATAAATGTATGGATATATACAGGTAGATATTCGGAGGTGAGGAGAGGTTCTCAGTCCTGGATTGCAGAGCCTCCATGGGCAGGGATGACCAGGGTTGTACTCTGGAAAGACACTAAGCTTAAACTGAGCAAGATCAGAAGATGTTAGAGGAGCAGAGAGGAAGCAACCTCATCCAGAAGGCTGTGTGGGTGAGTCCTATCAGGAAATAACCCTGGGGAAGCAGGAGAAGGGGCAGCTCACAGACCTGAAGCCCTGGAGCACATGGGGTGGGGAGGAGGGACAGGTAAAGGGTCCTGACTACACACTTCCAACCTGAAAATAGGCCTTAAAGGAAGAAACTTTCTCCCAGAGAGGCCTCCACGTTTGGTGGTGCTGAATGTGCTATGGAAAAGATGTTTTTTGCTGAATAAATATACAAAGAAGTCTTTTCTCCTAAGAGAAAATATGGACAGGCCCTTTGGCTTCTACGCTTACCTTTTGTTTTTTTTTTTTTTTTTTGTTAGTTTGCCATGTTCTAATGCTAGTGACTGCTGAATCATCAGCCTGCTTCATGAGGCCAGGTTAGCCCTAT
The DNA here is from genome assembly GCF_004785775.1 of Grammomys surdaster. Lineage (NCBI taxonomy): Eukaryota > Metazoa > Chordata > Mammalia > Rodentia > Muridae > Grammomys > Grammomys surdaster. Next base: position 783,285 of record NW_021604683.1, on the reverse strand, counting down.
GGACCTGCTTCATGAGGCCAGGATAACATTATGCTAAAGTCAGAAAAGGGATTCCTGGAAATGAAATGGCAGGCGGCCTCTCTTGAGACAGACATAGAAATACTGCAGAGAATGTTAGTAAATCTGAGACTGGGGTGCGCAGAAAAACAGAACCCTGCCAGAGAGCCAGGCTCCTTCCAGAGGAATTCATCCAGTATCTGAAACCACTGTATGGAAGAAGACACATCCCATGGTCATTTCCAACAAATGCAAAAAATAGCAGTTGATGAAAACCGGCACCCAGTCATGATTAAAAATGTTCCCAACCTCAGAGATCTTCCTTAGACTCATAAAATATGTACATAAAGCTGGCCTCAGACTCTGCCGTACAATGAAAAATTGAAGCATTCCCTCTGAGGTCAGAAACAAGAATGTCATAACTCAGAATTACAGTAGAGGCTTTAAATGGTACAATAAAAAAAAAAAACTACAAGGAAAAAAAGGAAGTTGCCTTTCCCTTCCAGAGAAATGTTTTTTTTTAAAATACTAAATAATTTCTAAAATTACAATAATCTAATTACTAAGTTAATTACTTAGTTAATTACTGAGTTAATTACAAGAAGGTCCAAGAATCGAAGATTTAAGAAATGATATTTAAATAATGAGACAATCTTACTCTCATTTAAAAAACATGAAATATTTCTAGAATAATTCGGTGAAACATGTTCGTTAAACACTGTGCAGGAGACATTGCTGAGAGAAAAAAAAATGGCCAGACTATAAGACAAGATGCACAATATGGAACAATGTGTTCCAATCAAAACTACAACAGGCTTATGCCAATTAATTCAAAGTTTATACAGAATCTCCCAGTACAGAGACCTAGAGGATATGGCTAGGATGATCCAGAGGAAAATACAGCAATGGGAGCTGTTTTATTTCAGATATCCTGGCATGAGGAACCTATGGTGCTGATGCTGTACGTAGGTGAGGGCAGACAGACCCACATGCTCTCCTAATTAATTAACTCATTGTCCTGGTGAGATACCTGAAAATAAGTGAGCTTAAGGGAGAATGGCTTTAGCTTGGTTCACAGTTTGAGATTACAGTCCCTCAGTGTGGGGATGGCACCATGGCCAGGGCCTGAGACCTGAGGCAGCCAGTCACGTAGCATGCACAGTCAAGAAACAGATGAACGACACTTCTTGTTTCCCTTTCTCCTCCTTATGCAGCCCAGGGAAGGCAACAGAATCAAGATACCCTCCAACACACACACACACACACACACACACACACACACACACACACACACACACACAGACGTACATGCCCAGAGGCCTGTCTTCCTTCCAAGTGATTAGATCTTATCAAGATGACAGTTAAGATTAACCACCAAAGGAACAGAATATGGGGTCCATAAACAGAGCCTCCCAGATACTGTGCTATATCACAATAGAGAAACAAAGCCATGTAGTGGGAAAGGATGGTCCCACCTCCAAATGGTGTGGAATCAGTGAGAGAGCCATAAGAAAAGATGGAGTCTTGATCCCTTCCTCAGACTATACTCAAAGCAATTCTGATCCTCAATTTCAAAACAAAACTACTAAAACTCACAGAAGAAGAGAGGAGAAAACCTTCAGGATTTAATGATGAGAAAAAATACAAATAAGATACTAAGTATCTTATTTAATGACTTGTAAAAGTGTTAAGATACTTAAGTATCCTTAAATAAGATACTAAATGAAAATGTTAATAAATTCACGTATATTGATTTTTCTGGGTTGGGGGGATGGCTTGAGCAAGAAAGAATATGTATATACTGCTCTAGAAGAAGAACAGAGTCCTGTTCCCAGCACCCACCTTGGATAGTTCACAATAGCCAGAGGATATGATGCCTTGCCTCCACCGACACTGAACTCATATGAGCAAACCCACACACATATACATAATCCTAAAAGAATTATCAATTAATTTTCATGGAATGATTTCATGAAGTGAATCTGAAGAAACATCAGTTGAGGAGTACCAACTAAACGCTGATATTTAGAATGTGCACTTTTTAATTCCTAGCAGTTACTACCTCAGAATTTTGACACGCTGTAAAGGTGCTTTGGGACAGTGCATACAAATGGCCAGAGAGAGAAGGAAGAGATGTTCTGAGTCATTGGTTTTCAAGGCAAGGCCAAGTGACCCTCGATGAGGTTTTTCCATATGCTGACCACAATGGCTGTAAGTTTTTTAAAATTAACGAACACTGACAAGATCAAGAAGAAGGGGGAGACTAAGAAGCATCCAGAACTTCCAGGAGAGCTGGTACCAAGATAAGTAATTTGGAAAACTCTTTAAGAGTGTCCATATGGACTGCAGTTCCTCACCAGAAACCATCAGGCTAAAAACAAACAAGCAAGCAAAAAGATAAAATTGTAAGTACTAAAGAGTTTCTAGTGGCATTATTTCATAACAGGCGAATACCTGTGACAAACTAAATGTCATTAAGATCAGGATGGATGAATGTAGAGGCCATGTCTCCCAACCCAACAAGGTAGGGAACACCATGAGGGTGAGAGAAATACTCCCACAGCCTTCAATGGACCAGCCTAAAAAATAGAGAGGCTGAGCCACAGAGAAGCCAGGTGTGAAATGTTACACCGTGCTCTACTGCAAGAAGATTCAAAAACAAGCAAAATTAAGCTTTGAGAGTGCAAGTTCAGGTGGTGATCCTCTTGGGGTGCTGGCATGATTGAGGGTGACAAGGACGCTTCCAGGCCACTGGCCATGTCCTGCTTCACAGTCACCTCGGGGATTCCAAGGGCTTCTGTGCTGATTGCATGCATGCTCTAGAGCTTGGCATTTTTATAAGTATCTGTAAGAATCTTTGTAAAAACTTTAGGTTAAAAAATAACAACTGGTCTATTGAAGGATTATCCCAGGCTGGATAGTGGCAGTGGGAAAGAAGGAAAGGACACATCCAGGGGTTCTTCTGGGTGTGAAACATTAAATAATGACAGATTCCTAGGATTGAAGGTTCTCTTGGGCTCTTCTTCCTTTTCCAAATGTAAAGGGATGCCCAGGATAGCTCTTGCTCCAGGGACTCTCAGAAGAGCCCAGAAGGTAAACTCTCCCTCTTCCATATCCACTGCTATTCAGAACCAGAACTCAGCTGTGGGCTTTGGAGATAGTCTATAATGAGTGGGGGTCTTTGGGGCCTCAAGGCTCAACAATTCCAAAAGAGATACTAAATTCCTGGCCCTGGCTTTTTATCTGTTCCCCTCTGGTGTGTGGTAAGGGCTTTGTTGTGTTGTCCGATGATAACTCCATTTCAGCTGTTTTTACAGTATGTGGATGTGTTTTAGGAAGTATCTACAGTAGTCAGTTTGCATAGGACTTTTTCAAAAACTTTTTAGTTAGTATTACTTTTCCTTCCCAGTTTCCCTCTTCTATTGTCCCCTCCCTCCCTCAACCCCATTTGACCCTCCCTGTTCCATTGTTCCCTTTTAGCCTTTATACAAGTCCATTCTATCTCCCTCCCTTGAAAGTCCCTCCTCATGGCCCCTTAGTAATTTTCTGCATAAAACATAAATATATGGAAATTAACAGAACATCCACAGAGGAGAGAAAACATGGGATATTTGTGGCCTGAGTGTGTCACTCAGAATAATTGTATGAAATTCTCAAAGAAGAGAGAGAACACAAATAAACATGTACACACAAACATGTACACACACACACACACACACACGCAAAGATTGACAAAGTTTGAAAGATTTTTCCCTGAAGAGGCAATAAATGCCTGAGGGGCTAGATGCCTACTTGCCTCAATTAGGATTTTATTACTATGATAAATACCATGACTAAAAGCAACTAAGGAAGGAAAGGATTTATTTCATCTTACAATTGTCAGGCTACACAGATCACTGAGGGAAGTCACACAGGAACTCAAGGTAGGAACTGAAGCAGAGACCATAGAGAAAGGTTGCTTAGCAACCTGGTCTCCATAGCTTGCTCAGCTTGCTTTCTCACACACCTCAGGACAACCAGTCCAAGGGTGGCACTACTGTCAGTGAACTGAACTCTCTCATATCAACCACTAATCAAGAAAACACTCCCAACTGACTTACACAGAATCCAATGGATAGAAGCATTTCTCAGTTAAGCTTCTTCTGCCGGGATAACTCTGGCTTGAGGCAAGTTGACAGGAAAAAGCACAATCAGGACAACATTACACAACACACAGGTACTGAAATATCCCACAGGGGCTGGAAAGGTAGCTCAGTGGGCAGAGTGTTTACCTAGCATGCATGAAGCCCTGGGTTCAACCTCCAGCTCAGCATAAAACAGACATGATTTTTGCATGCCTATAATCCTAGCACTTGGGGGTAGAGGGGGAGTTAAAGGTCCAAGGTCATCTTCACGTACGTATCAAGGTCAAGACCAACCTGGGGCACATAGACTTGGTCTCAAACAAACAAACAAAACTCACACAACACCTGTAAATAAGGACAATTTTTATATTTGATATATCAGTTAGTTTTGTTTACATTTTTGATAAACATGTTTTTGAGAGTAAATGTAAATGGCTTGCTAAAAATAGTCTTTACTGGTGTACTTGATGTCTGGTAATCCCAAATAACACTGTGAGCTAAGTTAGCTTGGGCTGAAGAGACTCAAAACCCTATTGAATACAACATGTATTTGCTTCCAGAATTTAATCAAATCATGCACCAGACTGTCAATTGTCTAAAGATACAAGTCAAACAGAAAATGGCCCAAAAGAAATGAAATATTTCTCATGGAAAAACAAACAAACAAACAAACAAACAAACAAACAAACACATAAACAAACAACCTCTGTATTTAGTGGATTCTCTAAAAGCAGGGAGCTCTAGCACCAGACAGGAAGTTCATCATACCTTAGGGCAAAGGCACAAGACTCGTCAGAAGCCCTGGGAATATGGGGGTCGGGGATGGGTTCCTCTCAGAGGAGGCAGGGTGAAAAAGAATACCAAGAGATTCAGTCCAGAGGTCAGGAGCCATTACAGCTTCAGGGCTTTGCTGAAAGCAAGGCTGAACTCACAGGCTCACACTGAAGTGAGCTGGGTGACTGAGGTCAGAAGAGAAGAAGGTAGCATGAAGTAACGGGAAATCACGATTCCTCAACAGTATAAGTAACACCATAATTAGGTATTTGAGGGAAATCACAGCAGAAAATTTTCACACTGACATGGAAGTCAATTCCAGAGCAGGCTGAAAAATTTTGGGAAAAAAAAATTGACTCTAAGTCAAGATGAGCATTTGAAGCTTAAAGGCCAGAGAAGCAATCAAGAACAAAAGGTTCTCCAGCCTTCTGCAGCTCTCTTCCTTCCAGGGTTCCTTCCAAAACCAGGGGCACAGAAGTCACCTGTCTGACCTATGTCCAGAATCCTGTGTAGATCTTAGCACATAGTAACTGCAGTTGCTGTGAGATCCTATGAGAGATAGTCATGCCATGTCACATATGATCATACTACAAGTGTTGACACACAATCATACTACATATGTTGACACACAATCACACTACATGTGTTGATACACAATCATGCTACAAGTGTTGACATACAATCATACTACATGTGTTGACATCTCAAGAGTAAAGGAAGGTTATATAAGGAACAAACAGGAAACAAGGATCCACGGTCCACATCACCTAAAAAGTTAAAACTTTTATTTCAAAATCTGCATAAAACAAAATCAAATGACAGGCTTTGGAAAACGTTCACAATAACGACAGGGGATGAAGTTCTTTGTCTACAACAAGCTACTTAAAACCAACAAGAAAAATGAAAGCTGCCCTCCCTTTGAAGAACGCAAAAGATTTCAAAAGAAAAAAAATAGAGAACAAACAGCAAACAGCTGTGGAGAGAAGCTGCTCCTTCTCCGTGGGCTCAGAGGCGGTGCGCTGAAGGGTGACTTTCCATTTTTTGCCAAACCAGTGATTGATTTTTAAAAACTTAACTCATCACATTTGAGGGATTTGGAAAGACGAGCAAACAGCCCATATGGGAACACTGACTGACACCCGTTCCCCAGAAGGAGTCGGCAAAGCCCAGGCACAGCTTTGGCTGACTCTGCACTCGGTGCTCACACCTCTACCTAATTAGAGACATAGCAGGATTATTCCTCTAAGGTCTCTGACGTGTGTATATATGTGAATACGTGCACATGCCTGTGTAGGAACACATGCATATGTGTGCTCATGTTCGTGTGGAGACCAGAGATCAACCGCAGATGTCTTTGCTTAGGAGCCGTCTATATGCTTGTTGGTCTGTTTTTAAGACAAGATCTCTCTCTCACTAGTCTAGAACTCATCAAGTATTAAGTAAGCTGGCCTGTCTGGCCAGCAAGACCCAGGGATCTGTCTATCTCTGCCTTCTCATTACTCGGGTGGCCATATCCACCCTCTCCCTGCTTTAAGTAGGTTCAGGAATTGAACTCGACTCTTCATGCTTGCAAAGCCATCTCCCCTCTCCCTAAACAAAGTTTTCACAAAGACAATGCAAACAGTTCAGCAGTCAATGGAATATCTACATTATTCTAGAAGAAGGATGGGACAAGATTTTAAGCATCTGGTAAAAATCAGGTACCTGAAAAAAAAAATGTCACCATATGAAAGAATTCTCAAAGCATGACAGTTGGTTTAAAATCAGGCTGTGTAATGGTCTATGATGTCAACAGGATGAAGCGTGCGTGCGTGCGTGTGTGTGTGTGTGTGTGCCTGTGCACTGAACGATAAGAGAGATGCCTGCAAATATTTGCTGTGAAGACTCTTGGTGTTACAATTCCAGGGACTTTCACTTCATTTATGAACATTGAACAATAAACATATGCCGCTTACACTCAGAAAAAGGCCTTCATTCCTTATCAGCACCCTCACAGTGGGCCTCAAGTCTCAATGGGACTGAAAGGGAAAGAACTTTGAGACAAAGGAAGCCTACAGTGCAAAGACAGAAGAGAGGTTACGGGATTAAAAAGATCATAGGAAGAGAAATGCAGAAGAAACTGTGGTGTGGTGTGTAGGTGGCAACCCAGAAGGGCTATGGTGCTGGCTGACAGATCCATTGGGATGAGAAAGAAGGAGGTGGGTCATGGAAGTCAGTGATGGGGCTGGTGGTTAGACAGGCAGCAAAGCAGACTCCTAACCAGAATTGTTCAAGAACTGGAGACCATGGGGAACTACAAGGTGTGTAGATCTACCTAAAGGCTGAGGCCAGTGAGCCCAAGGCTGGTGTCCATTCTGTGGGTACAGCAGACTTCAAATCCAACTTGACTTTTGTTGCCCGAAGAACAAAGATCCTGTGCATTAAGAGCAATTGCAGCATAAGGAGAACCATTACCACCCTGTGCCTCACAGCTCCATCTACCTGAAATCACTTAGACCCCGGGAGTGTCCTTGGTTCCAACTACACTGAAAGACTTGGATGGATAAACCCAGGTATGTCTACTTGTTTATTGTTGTTTGCAAGGCCCAAATAAATCAGTCTCTCTTGGCTTGTTTAAAAAAAAAATAATCAAGAACTGTAGGTGTGAACCAGCAAGGATTTCAAAAAGTATTTTCAAAAACCAATTTGTAATAGCAGAGATAAGAAAAACTCCAAGCGGGCTGGAGAGATGGCTTAGTGGTTAAGAGCACTGACTGCTCTTCCAGAGGTCCTGAGTTCAAATCCCAGCAACCACATGGTGGCTCACAACCATCTGTAATGAGATCTGATGCCCTCTTCTGGTGTGTCTGAAGACAGCTACAGTGTATTCATATATAATAAATAAATAAATCTTTAAAAAAAAAAAAGAAAGAAAAAAAGAAAAACTCCAAGCCAGGAGCACCTGGGTACCAGCTCTGCAATCATGAGGACTTGAGTTCAAACCCCAAAATCTACTTTAAAAAAAGAGATAGAAATGGTGAAATGTTCTGGTGACCCCAGTGTTTAGGCAGCAGTGATTGGTGGATTCCTGGGGGTCATGTTCAGCCAGCCTCTCCTACTTAAGTCCCAGGAGAAAGGGAGGAGCGCTTCTCTAAAAAAAAAAAAAAAAAAAAAATGTAGATACTACCTGAGTAGTGAGAGCTGAGGTTTTCCTCTAGGCTGTACACATATGTAGATAGGTGTGTTTTGTGTGTGTGTAAAACATACATTGTATATGTAGTGTGTGCATGTGGTGTGGTATATATACTCTGTGTGTGTGTGTGTGTGTGCGTGTGTGTGTGCACATACATGCTGAGAATGTTGACCTTCTTCTCTGAAAAGGTCACTCCAGATCATCCTGAAGACCCTGTCACATGGATGGCAACCCAGGTACCATTTGTTCATGTTGCTACCTTTTCCAAAGCCTCTGAAATGCCTAGCCATGTGCACTGAGAGCCACACACAGTGAGAGCCACACACAGTGAGAGTCACACACAGTGAGAGCC
>NW_021604683.1:752349-774856 GCF_004785775.1 Grammomys surdaster | reverse complement strand
GATTCACACAGTGAGAGCCACACACAGTGAGGTCATCACAGTGAGAGTCACACACAGTGAGAGTCACACACAGTGAGATCCACACAGCGAGATAGGCGTGTGCAATGGGAGCCACACACCTGTGAGAATCACGAGCAGGAAGAGCCTCAGGTGAGCATTGTCCCAAGTGTCATAGTCCTGAAGCATCTGTTTTACTTTCCAACCAAAACACTCCATCCTGGCCTCATTTTCATCCTGAGTAATCAGGTCACACTCTCCTCATTACCAGAGACACACACCATCCAAACCCCCCATCAACACTCACACACTCTGCAATGTCCACATGCCACAGGCTAGCACCTCCATCTGCCCCATGGTTGGGGAGGACCACAAACACATTCCAGACAGAACCCAACAGCCAGGACCCCAACAGGACCCAATTCTCATGAGTTAGCTACGGTCTTGTCATCCTCCTGACACATGTCAGGTCTGTGTTTTCCAGAAGAAATGCTTAGTGCCCACCAGGTCCCATCACCATGTGGTTCATGGCTCTACCTCTGGAGCTCACAGTTCTTGAGGATAGTGCAAAGAAGCCTGTGTGAGGTAAAGGCTGAATACAGTGTCTACATCTGGGAAAACTTCCCAGAAAAGGTGAGTCTGGTCATACAGTGGAAAGAAAAACAATAATGAAGACAGGGGGAAGCTTGTTCCGGGAAAGAGAAGGGACATTGCTGTTTGAGACCAGAGAGCTAACAAAGAGATGCACAGCATAAAATCTCAGGGGATGAGACCAGGGCAGGAAGTGCCCATACACCTTGCATAGCCACTCGCCAACAGCTATGACTAAGCCTTGACTCTAGGTTCGCCCCCACATAAGAACACAGATAAGGTCAACAGTTCAATGTTCAGGTATAAAGTGAGTGAGGAGTCCAGCTTGTCTGTGGGCTAGGGCAATGGAGGACAGAGGTTACTGTTCCAAGCCAATGCTGCCAGAGGCATTTCTGCCATTGTTCCTGGTGTTGATGATGTGTATTTTAATAGTGTCCTTAGCCAAGGTCCACATCACCCCCTGTTGACACTGGCATCCTAGAGGGTAGAAAGTTTAAGCCACCCAGTATTAAACAAGATTCACTTGGTGTTTCCTTTGTATGGCTAATCTCTCTACGAGTCCCCTGAAAACTGTGGCCAGCATGCCCATGTCCATTCTCTCTCTCTTCTTTGGTCCTGTGCCCACTCATCTTGTCATTGTGGGGACCAGACAGACAGATGCACCAACAAAGGTTTAGTGAAACCCCTCAATGGCTCTGGATCATCTAACCTCAGGAAAAGCTTCCCAAGTCAAACAAAACATTGATATATAGAAATTTGCCTCAAAATATGTTTTCAAAATAACAAAACCCATTATACTACACACTTGTCATAAATATATTTTCAAAAGAGAGAAAACTTTACTTAAACTTTTGCAAAGCTTACAATAAGCCAAGGAGCCTGTTTAGCACCCCGTGATTAAGATCACAAACAGTGGGAGGGGATGTGTCAGAAAAGTCATCAAAACAAGCATGTATGTTCAGCACCACCAAGGGGCACACGCCAAGCACTTCAATACACACCCCAATACCCAAGAGCTTCCAAAGGTGGTCCCTGTGCTGAAGGCCAAGTGTACATGAGCATGCTTGAGGGACTACCTTGTATGCCTCTACTCCAGTTCTAGCTGGAAAGAAGCAGCTCACAGAAGCAGGGCTTTGCCTGAAGCATCAAGACTGCACAGAAGCACATTCAAACTCAAACATCCAGATGACTATTATTTGTTAAATGCAAGGATCTCACAGGATCACAGCAAGCCTGCCTCCAGGAGGCTGTGGGTCCAGAAACACAGACAGACACAGTCAAGCAGGAGGGACCTTGGAAGGATCCAGAAGGCATGCATGGCAGAGATGGAGCCTTGGGTCTTCCAGAATTCAGGGGTCTTCCCCAGGAAGTGGTTCGATAGTAAAGATGCTAAGAGAAAGAAGCTCTGCCTTGGTCACATGAAGGGAAGACTGAGATCAGAATCAGGGAGGCTGGGTGTAAAGACCTGGTTGGGTCAATGTAGAGCTGTACAAAATGCCCAAAGGAGCCATCGAGGTCAAGATGGCCCCAGTTTGTTGTTTTACGGCATGAGGGATGGAATCCAGAAGCAAGCACAAACTAGGTGAGTCTGCTGCCTCTGACCTACAGAGGTATAACCACAAATTGCTTTAATCCAAATGCTGTTCAGCTGATTATGTGGAAACATGGCTACAGAGTAGACGCTTACTACACATAGCTCTACCACAAGCTAACTTGTCAACTTGAAATTCCTGCTTGGGGAGGCAGAGACAGCACTGTCTGCTCCCTGGGACACTGGCCCAAATCAACCCCAAGGACCTCCTTCCTCCAACAAGACTGGACACCCTCTTGCCTTTCCATTGTCCAGGCCTGAGACTCACACCCAAGGTCTCCTCTTACTGTCAGATACGCTGACTATTTGAATGAGCCTTTCCTCTGAGTCCACATTCCATAGGGACAGGGAAGGAGTCAAGGAGCAGAACTACCTTGAGCCAGGACCTCCTCAGCTTGGAGCTATGGAGGCCTTCCGAACACAGCCCAGAGAGCATCTGCAAACAAAAATCCCAGGTACTAGGAACAGGTTACCTCTTTTTGAGTTTGATGAGATCACTTAGAACACCTCACCCCCAATCATTAGAAGCTACCTGTCAATACTCTTGGCTACCCACTAGAAGTTGAGGGTAAGGACTTACGGCTAAAGACACCGTGTATTTGAAATATATAAAATAAACTATCAAGCTGCTACTGGCCTGTAAGCTTCATCTCTAGTGGACAGCTTTAGCAGGGCTGAAAGATGCTGTGCACACTACTGGAGGAGAAAAGTAATCACAGTGTCACCCAGCTGAGAACTCTGTGGGCTACAATAATGACTGGCCTGACAACATATGAAGATTGATGCAATAGTAGCATCAATGTCACTGCAGTATAAATGACCACAATTAGATCTAAAGCCTAGTCCATGAGCTGGAACCCGTTCATCCCTGGTACCTTTAACGGGACGAAGAAGGTGTGGGTAGATGGGTGATCAGGCTTAGGAGAGAGACAACTACTATTATCCTGGTAGATGAACATGGTGGTAGAAGGACTCCTAATGATATTGCTGTTACACTTACAGATCATAGCATCCCTCAGATGTCACCAGAGAAGCTTCTCCTTGTAGGAGATGGCAATGACCACAGAGACTGCCAGTGTGGAGAGAAAAAGAAACTGTGGGGTGCTCAGCCCTAGATAGAATGTGAGTATCCCATCGATGCACACAAGGCTCATGGGTACTTGCAAAAAATTATAAAAGCCAGAGGTGACATATACCATCAAGGGTCAGCGTTTACAAGACACAGCAGAGAAGCTGCACATATGAACACATTGTGCTTGTGATAGCATGTCTAGGAACTGTGCAAGCTCATGCCACATAAAATCCCAGGACAGAAGAGGGAAAGGTCGGCATGAAATCCCTCCAGCAGCTGAGGAGCTATTGGTTGGCATTTGATAGCAACTGGGAGAGAGAGACAGAGTCGGTTTTCATTAATGATGTGACTCCTGGTAGGTACACCACACACCAGGACAGCCCCTACTCCCAAGACCAATTGAGCAACACAAACTCAATTGGGTGAAACAAAAAAATAAACCTCAACATTTGGTGGGGAGAGAGAGGAGAATGGTTATAGGAAGAGTCTGGGAAAGGATTAAATGTGCTCAAAATATACTGTATGATGTCTCAAAAGAAAAAAAAGTGTTATTTAACAAGCGAGATCATAGTTTCAATGAAATTGTTAATATTTTGTTTACTTTGCATATGTGCACATGTGTGTGTTAATGTGCATGTGTATGCACATGTGTGGGTATGGACACTGTGTGGTCATATACATGTACATGTGAGTGTGTACACTGTGTAGTCATGTATGTGTGTGGATGTGGGTGTGGTTGTATACATGTACATGTTGGGGTATGTATCCAGTGTGGTCTTGTATGTGTGTGGGGATATACACTGTGTGGTCATGTACATGGACATGTGTGGATGTATATACTGTGTGGTCATGGACATGTGTGGGTGTATACACTGTGTGGTCATGTACATGGACATGTGTGGGTGTAAACACTGTGTGGTCATGTACATGGACATGTGTGAGTGTATACACTGTGTGGTCATGGACATGTGTGGGTGTATACACTGTGTGGTCATGTAAATGGAAATGTGTGGATGTATATACTATGTAGTCATGTACATGGACATGTGTGAGTGTATATACTGTGTGGTCATGTACATGGACATGTGTGGGTCTATGAGGAAGCCAGAGGTCAGATGTCTCTCTCAGTCTCTCCCACTTCGTTTTCTGAGATAATGTCTATCACTAAAATTGAAACTTAGCAGCTCAGTAGGTTGGCTGGCCAGTAAGCACCGAGGATCCTCCTTCTCAGTGTTGGGAGTACAGGGACTTGTGCCCACACAACTGGCCTTTTTAAATTAGCTCTGGGGAATCAATCTCGGATACTAATATTTATATAAGAAGTACTTTACAGAGTGAGCCATTTCCCAACCCACAAAGCAAACTTAAGTGGGGGATTGCTGGTGTGAAATGAAAGAAACATAAAAATCAAACATAGAGTCCTATCCATTCTTTTTCCAATATGTGCTACACATATACGCAAGCTTCCTTCACTTAATAAGCAGATGCTGAGCCCTTGGCAGGGGCAGACACTGTCTATGGAGCAATGAACAAAACAGGTAGGCCACTGCCTGTGTGCAGCTTCCAGTCTGGCAAGCTGGAAGACCAGACAGGCATGCGTGCACCCCTCAAGGAAAGAGACACTCTTTGAAGTGTTAACGATATTTAGAGCAACTGTGGATAAAAATGATTTTCTTTCTTGCACTTATCTGAAAATATTTCCATCATACACATGGCTTATTTGCATAATTGGAAATGAGACTTTGGTTAAAAATCTCAACACTTCCTACCTAGAAGCCAGCCATCCCCCGCTGTCAGAGGCAAGGACCCTACCAGTGTGCCTGCACCGCTCTATTCTAGGCTGGCTATGCTGCACGTGAGTCCAAACTCCCCCAAAATAACTCCCTTTGTTGAGAGCAAGAATGGGCCGAGGATAAAGAGAATGAGACAAAGACAGTAAACTCTGAAAAAATCCACACGACCTTTTGAAAGACTTGGGCTTAAAATAACTGCATGACTCAGAAACAGGTGATCCCAGGGACTAATGTCCCCATGAAAATACCTTCAGCCCGTTCCTCACTGCCGATCAGTCACCACACCAGAGAAGAGGCCATCTGTGCTCAGAAAGATGGGGGGCAACATGGAACTTGTGTCAGTCAGTGTTAAGATCTGCTTAGAACTAGCATATCTGTGGAGCCTGTCTACACTGGGAAGCACAGCATGGCAGACTCTGTATAGAGCAATCACAGGCTGGAGCCCTGGGGAGAGCAGGAGCCTTTAAATACAATCTCTTTGGCCATGATTCCTGTAACACAGATATTGAGAACAGTACTTCATTTCCGTAGAAGGAGCCATTCAGCCCACTGGCCAGCGAGTGTATAGAAACCGCAGCTTCCTGAGACAGTGCTCACAGCGCTGGATGTGGCCAGGTCTCTTTTGGGATGAAAGCATGTAGTAAGCATGGATATACAGTTAGCAACTGCAAGAGCTTGAGAGAGGCCCGACAAGTATCTACCTTATGAGGATAGGCCAGGGTGGAGCTTCCAGCACAGAGGGAAGGGTTGGCAAGAGAAACCTGATGTGAGTCTGTGTATCATGTGCAAGAAAGATAGGAACCTGGGATAGTAGGGGAGGCCATGGTGGACATGGAGGCATACAAATGCTATGAAGGCAGTGGGCGTCAAGGAGAAACCCTACCCACCCTGAAAACATCAAAGGCCTGTACCCCAAACTGTAAAAAGCCAAGATGGCTATCCATGGGTTGATGAAGAAACAAACTGTATATCCAGACAATGGAATATTAGTCGACCAAGAAAAGGAACAAGCTGTGGAGCTACCAAAAGTCTGCACGGGTACAGGACTTGGACTGTGCAACTTCTTTTAAACAGCAGTGTCAATGTCAGTGTGATGATGGGGCAGAGGATGAACAGGGGAGCCCAGAGGCTTCTGGAACTACAAGGGCTACCGTGGCAGCTACTGGACATTTATCAAAGTCCATACAGCATGCAACACTCACAGTGAGCCCTGAGGAAGACTGCATTTCAGCTGGCCATGTGTCAGTGTTGGCTCCTTAGCTGTCACAGTTGAGCCACACCACACAAAATATAAGTGACAGGGGCACTTGAAAAAATGGAGACACTGCACAGTTTTTGTGTAAGTTGAAAACTGTTCTCTAAAAAATTAAATCTGTTTTTTTTTAAGGCTTGTGCAATGCATCTATTTCTGCCTCATTGTTTTCCATACTTCCTAAGCTTGTCTGGCAAAGACTCAGAGCCACTGGCATCCCAGGGGCCTGGACGATAGGTGTTCCCTGGCAGGAGGTCCCTGGTCAAAGGGATGGTTAGTCAGGCAGGAATGCGGTGTCTCTTTGATAGGAGTCTGGCTCCCTGCTTCTGAACTTGTTTTCTCATCTGTGAATCACAAATGAAAACATTGATGCCCGACCTTGCTGGGACATTGTGAGGCATGAATGGGGCCTCGCCAGGCACCAGCCTGCTGCCAGTGTACACAGGAGTAGCTAAATGCATCATAACTTATTGTCCAAACTCTTATCATAGGTGAAATTCTCCCAAATCTGGCATGATAACATGGGTTATAGAAAGCATATGTGAGCACCCACAAAAACAGAGCCCAGGAAAACAAATGGCTTGTGATGTCACCCAGCACAACCTTCCTGAGACCAGGGCGACCCTTTTCTATCCCACATCAACTCCTGACTGGGCATGTGGGCTTGAATTTAAACCAAAAAAAAAAAAAGGAATTCTGTCTTTTCTGTCTTCAAATCCTTCAGAATGTTTAATCTCTGAGAGAGGGGGTTGGGAAACAGTGTCCTGCTAATGTGTGGTTGTGAGTGGTCACAATGGCAACAATGGCACCACTTCCACCAATGTTTGTTGCAGATGGTCATTTGGCCCTGCTGTTGCAATGATCAGAATACATCTTATAAATAAACTGGGTCCTGAAATGAAAGACACGTGGGAAACACAGATACAAAGACATTCACTAAAGGTACTGAAAGATGTTGGGCAATGGTCTCAGTGTCTACCACAGACACCAGAGAAGAACATTTGGCTACACATCTCCAGGCAGCACCTGAAGAATGAGACATCTGAGAGTGCTGGCATAGGATGACCATGAAGAAATATTGGAAAGAAAGACAAGGCACAGGGGCTAGGGAGATGGCCCAGAGATAGGAGACAGCACAGTGAGGAGAGATAGCACAGTGGGGTAGATGGCACAGTGAGAGAAGACAGAATAGTGAGGGGAGACAGCACAAGAGATGAGAAGACAGCACAGGGGTTGAGGAGATGGACCAGCAAGCAAGAATGCTTACCTGGCTAACTGCAGTCCTAAGCTGGAATCCTCAGCACCCTGTAAGAACCTAGGCTTGGTCTCACTCTTGAGCTTGCAAACCCACTATTGTTGGAAACAGGCAAAGGATCTGTGAGGTTTGCTGACCACTCACCTAGCTTCATGTTCAGTGAGAGATAAGGCGAAGAGTGACAGAGCAGGAAAGTTGGCACCGTCCTCTGGCCTTCACATGTATGGATATGCACATTCACACACATGAACATACACAACACACATGAAAGAAAACGTCCAACATAGCATGCCTAGGCCACCATTGCTAAAGGAGAGATACACATAGGCGCAAAGGATGAGGGACTTGGATACATCTCCAAGGAACACAAATAAGAAAAATAAGAGCGGCTTCAGGAAAGGACGACTGGTCTACCAGAAAACAAGCTTATGGGCAAACTATACACATAAAAGTGATGGCAACAGAGCCCATAAGAACAGCATGGATGTTTCCATGACACTCAGCTTTCTGTCACAAACATGAGCTTTCTATTTTGATGCTTTCATAAATAACATAAGGGAAGGAAATCCATTTGCCGATCCAAATTGAATACCCCGTATGAT
The DNA here is from genome assembly GCF_004785775.1 of Grammomys surdaster. NCBI lineage: Eukaryota > Metazoa > Chordata > Mammalia > Rodentia > Muridae > Grammomys > Grammomys surdaster. Next base: position 766,703 of record NW_021604683.1, on the reverse strand, counting down.
GGTTTGTATATGCTTGGGCCAGGGAGTGGCACTATTAGAGGATGTGGCCTTGTTGGAGTAGGTGTGTCACTGTGGGTGTTGGCTTTAATACCCTAGTCCTAGCTGCCTGGAAGTGAGTCTGCCCTAACAACCTTCAGATGAAGATGTAGAACTCTCAGTTCCTTTTGCACCATGCCTGCCTGGATGCTGCCATGCTTCCACCTTGATGGTAATGGACTGAACCTCTGAACCTGTAAGCCAGCACCAATTAAATGTTGTTCTTATAAGAGTTCCCTTGGTCATGGTGTCTGCTCACAGCAGTAAAACCCTAACTAAGACACCCAGCCTCTAAGATTTGAGAATTGTCGCTTGTGGAAGGGCTGAAGTCCATGAAGCTCGAGGCTTTAACATCATAGCAAGGTCTAAGAGTTCTCTTTGAGTTTCAAGGACTGAATGAAAACAGTTGTTGACATCAAGAATTAATGACTTGTGGCCATAATGAACTTCCTGGGACATGTGGCTTCCTGCAGCTTTAGGGAGTCACATTAGTCTCAGTCAGTATTTACAAGTTGAAGAAGTATTTGGGTCCCCACATAGACTACACCCCTAACTCTGGGCTTTGTAGGCAGAGAAAGACAGGAGTCACGAGGCTCAATCACCTGACATTTCTGTGAATGGTTTCTGTGCCCCTAGTAAGGAACAAAAAAAACACAGAGTTCCAGGGACTCACATGACAGGTATTTACTGGAAGCATCTTCATGAGAATGGAACATTATTTCTAGAGTGGCTTAAACTAGGCTTTGCCTTTAAAAGAGAAATCCTAAGAGAGGTGGCTTTTCCATTCCCTCCTGAGTAAATCTCTTACAAAATTGCATCTCTAATTCCTTGGAATGATTATAAAATTGGGACATTCTGAATCAAACACATAAAATGGGAGCTGTGAAGGTCCTGGTGTAGTGGGTGCTTATGTACACACCTACATAGACAAGAGGAGGAGGAAGAAGCTGTCCAGTAAGTAGTACCTGGAGAAAGAGAGGCAGCCACAGTGGTCCAGGCCATTCAGGACATGTAGACATACCAATTGCAGGAGAGCAGTAGGCATCGGGGATGAATCTAACTTAAAAAACATAAAAGGTCTGCACCTCAAATCGCAAGAAGCCAAACAATGGAGTATTAGTCAGCCATGAAAAGGAATGAGCTGCAAAGCTGCCGAAAGATAGGAAAGCGCCTGGACAGCACATAACTTGTAAAATATCAGTCTGAAAATTCTGCTTTGGTGCAGGACTCGAATTGTGGGACACTCCAAAGTGAATAGTGTCTGATGAAACAGTGGTTCTCAACCTGTGGGTCACAAACCTTTGGTTACATGTCATATATCCTGCTTATCATAACATTACGTAAGAGTCCTCATATAACAGTTCATAACTGTTGTGACCCTCCTGGCCTCGGGGATTGTCACAGATATATTGGGCCCTGGGGTGGGGAGCAAGGCACTGTGGGGAGTGAGATGGGAGGAATGAGGAGATGAGGGATCAGGGATGGGCGGGAGGAGGGGGTGTTCAGAAGCTCAGTGAGTATAAAAGGTGGTGAAGGTACACTGGGACCAGCTGCGAGGAGGCAGGTCAACTTTACATGGGGCAATCCGAGGCTTATATGATTTGGGGGAATGGGGAAAAGGGTAGAAACATACAGGATGGGAAAAGTCATTGGCTGAAGGCTTAGGGTACCAAAATGCCCCATTAGCATGGGGAGCATCTCAGGAATCTCAGCTGCTAGCTGAATAGATCCTTTTCTGAGAGAAGGAACGTTGAACCTGTAATCTAACCAAGGCCAGGCGACGTTCTGCAAGTAGAGGTGTGTGTTGGGGGATGGGGGTTGAATTTCCCAGACAAGATCAGAGAAGAAGCCTGGTCAATGAAGGGAGTCTTCCATATAGCGCCAGGACCCAGAAGGCTCCCTGGACAATGGTAGACTTTGACCTTAATTAGCAGAGTTTTCCCACAGCAGAAGCAAAATTATAGTTATAAAGTAGCAATGAAATAATTTTATGGTTGGGTGGTTGGGGTTACCACAACATAAGGAACTATATTAGAGGGTTGCGGCATTAGGAAGGTTTTGATAAAGGCAGATGCTCTGGACACATCTAACGCTTACAGAAAGATGCCACTGACTGACTAACTATATCTCTTTTTCCCTCCCCACCTCCCTCCTTCCTTCCCCCTCTCTCTCTGTCTTTCTCTTTCTCTTTCCTCCTCCCCTTCTCTCCCTCTCCCTCCCTTCCTCCTCCTCCTTCTCTCTCCAACACCTTTCACACCTACAGACACAACATGAAAACTGCTATTTGTTGGGTGTTTTAGGGTCACAGATCAATGTACATATGTCCTTCTCCATAGGAATTGAGTTCACCATTCTTCTCTACCACTGGGAGTCTTGAAGTAAGAATGTAACATATCAGCGTGAGGCCACAAGTCCTGTTCCTTGATGGCCACTGGGGCATGATGTCTTCACTTCTGCTTGCTAGGCAATGTGAACGCTTATTACAAATGCAGGCCTTTCCTTGTCTTAGGCATAGGCTGGGGAGCCAGAGCACTCCCAGGTACAATCTTGCTGAATATCACAAGAGCTTCTACCAGAAGTTGGTACCCATGTACATGGGGACACATGAAATCTGAGTCCCCATAATGCAAATTATTATAGGTATAGGCATAGGTATATGTATATGTGTGTACACACACACAGACAGACAGACAGACACACACACACACACACACACACACACACACACACTGGTCGAGTCCTTGGGTCAGAAATTCTCTGCTTCTTCTTTACTGCCTGTATTTGTCTCTACTCACAATCATTATGTGGGATGAGCCTCACAGGGGAATGAGAGTCCAGGAGGGCTGGATGCTTGCCAATAAATGCTCATGGTCAGGAAAGGATGGGACAGGCCAGAGTGAGGCCTTCTGCCACTGTCATGGTCCCTATAGTGGGCAGGGACAACGAAATGAATACCAGCATCCTTTCTACTTATTTCATGATGTATGCCATGACGCCTCTGAACTCAGGCTTCTCGGAAGCAATTGACAGAATAGGCTGGATCCCAAACCATGTAGACAGGTTCAGAAGGTCTCCATGGGCACACATGTGGAGTTAACCACAGCCCTGTGCCTTAGTTTTATGACCTGTGAGGTGGGTGGGAAAGTCCAGCTTGAACCCTAATTTCTAAGCCCTTAAGGGCTGGCCAAGCCATCCACACCATTGACTTGACTTCTCCTCAGGCAACTGCCCCAGAGGCCCAGCAGGATGTAGTCGTGGCCGGGGCTGCTTCTTAGTATTCCCAGAGTCACCCTGCACCTTCTCAGTGACACTGGCTGGCATACAAATGTCCAGGGTCTGAATGAGCTGATTCTGCTGTGGTGTGAGAAGCATCTCGAGGAGGAGGGGTGCAAAAGGGGGAGCAGAGGTAGACTCCACACTCACTCAGCCCAATGAAGGAAGGAGGAGAGGTTCCCTATGAATTAGGTCTGCATGCCTCTAGTCTCCACAGTGGCCTTTGTCTCCATGGGCTCTGGAGGGCCTGGTTGACACTTACTCCCCACTGCTTGTGCTAAGTGAGGCTGGGGTGAGACTCAGAGGTGCTTCCATCATTTATTTATTCATTAAAATTAATTTGTGTGTAAAAGTATGTGGTATGTGCAGATGTGCACGTGCCTTGTGGAAGTCAGAGGTCAGCCTTGGGTCCTTGCTGGCCACTTTGTATGAGACAGGGTTTCTCGTGCTGTTCACTCCTGTTTTGCTAGATTGGCTTGATTGTGATTCTCCATCCTGTTCTCCTCTCTCCCAGTAGGGAGATGCTGGTGTTACAGATGCATTTCCTACTGTGTATGGCTCTTTACATGGGTTCTGGGGATCTGACCTTGGATCTTCAGGCTTACATGGCATGTGGAGTATCTCCCCAGGCCTATCTGAATCATGTATCACCAGGCCCTGGAGTGCTCAGCGTGCCTGCCTTGGCCTGCATATGATTTTACTCTGTGGTAGCCACAGAGCATGCACAACTGCCTACTGACAGCCCAGTATGGGGAAGTGGGGGGGGGGGAGCACCCTTCCCTAGCAGTGTAAGTGGGAGAAAGGCCACAGCTGATGCAGAAGCACAGACTTCTGTTAACTCTTGCCAGTCCAAGTAAAATAGACTTCTATGAGTAAAAACTATTATCCTGTTTCTGACAGGAATTGGGCACCTAAGGGGCATGTGAAATTCCTGACACCACCCCCCCATGCTCTAGCAGTGAGAATATACTTACAGAATAACCTTATGTTAAAAAGTATGGTGTAGGTGTGACGAATGGCTCCATTGTAGGAGGTTTTGCTTTTTATCCCCTACCCCTCCTTTTCCTGCAGTACTAGAGATTGGAGCTAGAGCCTTGTGCATGGTAGGCAGGTGCTCTTCCACTGAGGTATAGCTCTAGCCCTAATTTTGGTTTTATCTATACAAGCTATATCTCTATATGCCTGAATAGGGAAGGGTACTGTAATGAACTCAACTCAGATGTGAAGTGTCTCAGACATAAGAGCCTTCAGATCTGGGTGATGGAGCATGAATGGACTTCATCTCTGGATGGCAGGTACCAACATCCTGAACACACTTCATCTCTGGATGGCCGGTACCAACAGCCTTCAGATCTGAGTGGTGGGACATAGATGATGCTTTTCTTGTGCATGCTTCCACTGTGAGGGAGGTTGTGAAGAACAAGCAAGTGCGAGCATGAAAACCAGCAACATCTGAGAGAGCTCAGTCTAAACTTCACCGTCCGAATGAGGCAACTTTACTCATCTCTACGACCGAAGTAGGTGACATAAATGATTCAAGACAAGAAAGATTTACTCTGGCTCACAGTTCAGAGGTTCGCAGCCACCAAGGCAAGGAAGTAGAGTGATGTACACAGTAGCAGGAAGCTGTTACAAAGTAATAAATGTCGTACAGGCCTAGGAAGAGGGAAGTGGCCAGTATCAGGGGCCAAGCTTGAACCTTGAAGGTTTACCCCTGGTGACCTACTTCCACCAGCCAGGTACCACCACTCAATGGTTCCATAGTCTTCCAAGACAGAACCACTAGGTGGGAAATAAGTATTGAAAACATGAGCCTACAGGGGAAGTTTCAGATTCAAACCATTAACATTCCACCCCTGACCTCAGAGTCTCACGGCCATGCATCGAGTTCAGCTTCAAGGGCTGGCAGAGTTCGAGTCCCAATACTGTCAGTCCATTCATCCCTAAGATCCAAGGCAAACTCTTAACAGCAAGCACTCATAAACACAAAAGCAGTTCCCACACTCTCTCTATATATATAATAACACAGGCTACACACTACGAATCAGAAAAGGAGGCGCAGTGGGATAGAAAGCAAGGACTGGACCAAAGCAGTCAAGACCTAGAAGGAGAAACATTAAAGCCCCATGTCCAACTACTAGGGGATATATCGTGATGTGAGTACTGATGAGATCAAGTCACCCTGCTTGCATGCCCCCGCACCTGTAGCCCCACCTGCATGCCCTGCACCTGCATGCCCTGCACCTGCAGCCCCACCTGCAGCCCTACCTGCAGCCCCACCTGCAGCCCTACTTGCAGCCCCACCTGCATGCTCTGCACCCGAAGCCCCACCTGCATGCTCTGCACCTGCAGCTCCACCTGCATGCTCTGCACCTTCAGCCCCACCTGCATGCCCTGTACCTTCAGCCCCACCTGCTTGCCCTGCATCTGCAGCACATGTGGCTTTCTCTTTTGCTGACTTTACCTACTGCCTATAGTTTTTTCATCAGATGATCCATGTTCTGGCACCTCTGCCATTCTGGGGTCTCCAACCTAGGTTTCACTGTCTAAGAATTATCTGAGGCTTCCTAGAGGGAATCTGACCTTTCCACACACTACCTGGCCTCTGGTTTTTGAAAAAAAACCCTACTACAAGCCTCCATGACTTCTGTACTTTCTATACCCGGTATGCCTATAATACCAGCACCACATGGACAATGCCAAGTTTGGTTAATAGCTCAAGAAGTAACAGAGCCCTTTGGCATACAGCTGCTGTGGCTTCTGGGAGTCTCTGATAAACCGTACCTCTATGGGCCCCCCCTCTACTTAAAGGGAAGAATCTAGTAGTTTTCCCTTTTTATACACTGGAATTCTCCATGGATATCCTTCTCAGGCACGTTCCCCATAGTCCAATCTTCAAAGCATAGGCCTTCATTTTAGCAGCACTGATCTCTTTAAACTAACCCACGTGTCTTCAATTTTAAGAAAGCCCTTTCTGCACAGATTGCATGAGTTCCAGGCACACTCACTATATACCTGGCCAAATGTAGCTAATTATAACCATGCCATACCTTGAACTTTCCCCACCATTAGCCCACACTTGTCAATCCAGCCTCACTCATGTTCCAGATACAAGCTTAACAGCTGAATGTACGTTCACAAATGTATATAACACAAATGGCCTTTTGTCAACTTATCAACAATTCCTGCTTCCTTCTGAAACATCACAGTTCTCCTCACTCAGACCAGAACCACCCACTGCATAAATCCTACATCTCTAAACCTTCCCCAATCCCTCTGCAAGCCAGTTCTAAAGACCCTTGGAAGTCAGTGTAGTCACAGAAATGACTCCGATTCTTTGGTACCAATCTTCTGTTACTTTTCTCACTTCTGTGAACAAAATAACTTATGGAAGCAAATCAAAGGAGGAAATTTTATTTGAGCTTGATGTTTTAGTCCATCATCATGAGGAAAGCATGGTAGCATTCTTAGCGCTGGGAACAAGTGAAGAAGCTGTCCACAGAGAAGCAGCCAGTTAGCCGAGAGTGGTTGGAACCTGGTGCTGGGTATAACCTGAAAATGCCTGTTCCTTCCAGCTAGACCCCACCCCTATAAAGGCTCACAGCTTCTCCAGATAGTGCTACCAGCCAGAGAACAGATATTTAAAACATGGAAGACTAGGGGCTGGGGGGTTCACATCCAAGCCCTGTGGAAGTGCAGCCAACAATTGCTCTCAGCCACATCCAGCACACATAAGGCAGTGATACCAAGCCCACTGAATGTCCTCAGCATCCTTCAAGCCTTGCACTACTTCCTTGGACCAACAGCAGCTTTCTTGTCTGGTCTTTTCTGTCTTCAGGTTGATAGTGTCTTAATCATCAGCAACTGAAATAATGACAAGAACCGCCATTGCTATGAGCCCTATTGTAAGCCTTTGTGTGACATCACCTGGCAAGCAGGAAACTTACCGCTGCTGCGTGCACTCTGCAGAAGAGGTCTGAAGAGCAGGTGTCAGGATCCCCTACTGAAGTTTAAACCATTTCCCTCTTCACCAGCTTCTTACTCAGCTGTACCAAAGCCTTCTCTCCTCTAGGCTTTCTGGATGCCTTACAGGTTTACCTAGATGCCTGCCTAATTCCCTAACACCCTTCCTTCCTCAAAGACCACTTGCCCAATACCTGTGTCTCACTTTCGACTCTATTGCTGTGAAGAGACACCATGACGAAGGCAACTTTTAAAGGCGAAAGCTTTTAATTAGGTGTTTGCTTAGTTTTAGAGGGTTAATACATGATCATCACGGTACCTCGTGGTGGGAAGCAGACAGGCTCCAGTAGTAACTAAGAGCTTCACAGTCTGATTTGCAGGCCGAGAAAAAGCCTAGAGTAGGCTTTGAAAACCCAAGCCCACCCTCAGTACACACCTCCTCCAACAAGGCCACAACTTCTAATCTGTCCCAAACAGTTCTAACAACTGAGGACTAAACATTCAAATGCAGGAGCCTATGGTGGCCATTCTCATTCAGACCACTACAGACTAGAAGGACCATCCTATTGTGGCCTGTCTGGCCTCTCTCTCCTGGAGGAATGACAGATACTTCAGTACAGAAAGAAAAGCAGCTCTGTCTTTGCAAAGCCCACAAAGAGACACTCTTTCAGTGGAGCACTAGCTCTGTGCAGCACACAACAGAGGTGGAGCACCACAGTGTGAGAAGATAACACATGGGGAGCACCACACTGTGAAAAGAGATATGCCATAGAGAAGGGAGGACCACCATCCTAGGAATGAAACAAGACTCCTCCTGAGTCCTCATGAAACCCAGAAGACCTTGCTTCAGGCAGGAGGAAGCTCAGCTATGTCCACCCAGGGCCGCGCAAGTGGCGCAGATAGGAACACAACCCTGCTGAGCCCTTGAACAAAGCCCAAACAGCACACAGCCATCCAAGATGCAGAGTGATGGCTTCACACACGTATTTGGAAACTTAGGCTCCAAAATGCCATGGAGGTAGAGAGAATTGACTGCCCTCTGAGACTCTCCTGTGCCGGGTAGAGCTCTGAACTTTTAGCCCGTATCTTTTCCTGTAAGGCTCATACCCTATAAACTAAGTACCATGGCTCCATTCCACAGGGGAAGATTCGGGTTTGGGGAGCGTATGTTGCAAAGGTCATGTGGGTGGAGCTGAGAGACCACACAAGGTGCTTGAGTTTCAACTTCCATGCAGCTGCACCAAGGGCAGGAACAGCCCAAGGGATACACAGCAGGTTGTGCATTTCTGCATCACTCTCCCAAGCATTCCTGGGACTGCCTGCTTCATTTGCAATGTGGGGATAAGAAGAGCAGCTGCCTCATAAGTCTTATGAGAACTAACTCTGTGCAGTGCACGGTGAGTGCGGAGAACAGTGGCGGACAGGGTGTGACGAGATGTCAGCTGCTGACAACCCCAGCAGCAATCCTGTTGTCTTCCATGTCCCTCCGCTTCTGAGGTGAAGGGGATACACAGAAAATCACACCCTAGCTACAAGGGCACCGGTGAGGGACAACCCAAATCATCACTGGGCAGTTGGCCGGATGCTATTTATAAACTGGTGCAGAATTAGAACAAGTATAGGCGAGGGCTCCTCTAGACTGAGTTGTGTGACCTTCTGGATTACCACTGATTCCAAGCACGTTCAGTGGTCCAGCGGTCCCCTCAGAGGGAATGCCTGTAGGTTTCCCATCTCTCGGGATGGGCCAAAATTGCTTCCTCACTGAGAACCACTCTAACTGTGTGGTATATTTTCTATAAGACTTGAGGAGTCAACCCCATTAAAGAATGAAGTTCAAGAACTAAAGTGATGGCTCAGTTGATAGAGGATTTGCCTTGCAAACATGAGGACCCAAGTTCAGGCCCCAGAATTACAAGTATAGAATTCCAGTTGTGCTGGCCTAAGCTTGCAATCCCAGTTTGGGGAGGCGGGGACAGGCGGATTCCCCAGCTCAGTGGCCAGTCAGCCTAGCCTATCCAGGCTAGTGAGAGACCCTTTCAAAAAAATTGGCTGATACTGAAGGAAGACACCTGAGGGAGACACAGACAACACACCACACACACACACACACACACACACACCACACACACGAACACACACACATATACACAGTGAACTTTTGACTCTAGTCGCTTGTAACTTCTCTGAATGGGAACAGAAAGCAAACACAACTGAATCCCTTATCTCAGCTCTGCCCTCTGTACACCACTGAGCGGAAAGGGCTGCTGTGAGCTAGAGGTTAGACTGAAGCCCCAGGAGGAGGTCACAGGAGGAGGTCACAGGAGGAGGTCACAGGAGGAGGTCACAGGAGGAGGTTACTAGACATGTACAAGGTCAGGTCCTGAGCAACAGCCTGCCTTCAGATGAAAGGCTAGGTGCTGAAGGCTCTGAGTCAGTAAGGGAGTGTGGGTGGAGGGGTGGCAGAGGGGAGGTGGGGGTGGGGCAGAGGGAAGGTGGGGGGTGGCCACTGAATTCCTCCCTTTATTAGCCGCCTCAAGTTCAGCACTACTCTGACAAAACACTTTGTGCTCCACGGAGAAGGAAACAGAAGGCTCTGGAAGGGAAGCATCCTCCTTTCCATAAAATTCAGTGGTTCCCACATGACCAAAAATCCCTTTATGTTATCAAAGAGCTGAAAGAAATATAGCAAATAAGGTAACACTTACATTAAAGAGTTAGTAGGACTGTAAAGGGGAAAACTGATTTTCAGTTACTAAAACAAATACACAGGGTGGAATGATTAGAACACAGAAGTTCCGAGAGCAGACGGATCTCCACGACCTGCCCAGCATCCTATGGGGATTGTGAGCATCCATGAGAGAGGTGACAGGACTGGGGGACTAGTCAGTAAATGGACTCAAAACAATGCCGAGAGTCTACAGTGAAAGCTGTCTAAGTCATACATGTGATAGCACCTGTCATCCTGCTTTAGGGAGGCCGAAGCAGGGTGTCTGGAGTTTGCCATGGAGTTTGCCAGCCTGTGTTCAGTAACTAGGGGCTAGAGTGAGAACTTCCTGGTACAAGCTCCAAGTTTGACTTCCAGCACCAGAAAAATAAAAAGAAGTTTGAACACACTCCTTAAATTTCATATCAAAATAAATTCCAGATTGAGCAAAGCTTTAGATAAAAAAAAAAACGGGGGGGGGGAGCCAGCCTAAAGAGACAAAAGGAAGACTTTTGAAAATGCTCTTAAAGTGTAGAAATCCCTTCAAACTGTGACACAATACCCAGACATCACAAAAGAAGAAAGGCCTAGATAAATTAATCCTCATAAAGACAACAATGTCTGTCTGACAAGAATAACTGAGCTTAGCATCAAGCCAAACAAATTGCTGTCCTCTCAAACTGAGGTGGGAATCCCTAACACACAAACCTATCAAGATCAAGAGGAGGAACACAACAAAAAGAAGAAGGTGACAATCAGCCTGTTGACAGCCTGAGGTAGCTTCTGTGGGAGGAGACAGGACCCCTCAGGTCAGAAGAGCTATAGAGCTTGTATATGACTCCATGCCCTCCCTGTCTCTGACCATGACCGTCTAACCTCCGCCACCTTCTTCACTCAACAAATGTCCCTGCTTGCTGGCATCTAATGCTGAGCTGGCCCTGACTTTCCCTTGTCAACCTTCTAGAATCCCCCAGCTCCTGTCCAGCCTGTGTCCTGGGATGTCATGCTAGCCCCTTGGGGCCATGTGCCTCACTGAACCTGACAGATGTGTGTCTCCGAAGGGTCTTAGTGGCATGACAGGACCTAGAAGTAGCTCAGTATTCACTCTGAGCCTGAGCGTCAGATGCTCTGGGGGTACGAGGCAAGATCTGGTGGATCCAGATAACCAGGAAACAAAGCCATGGACCATGTAATACTTAGTGGGGATACAGATGGTCAGAGAAGGGAGACAGGAAAAGAAAGATACAACCTACTCTGACCTTGGTCCATGAGCAGACTCTCCTCAGTGCCAGCCAAGGCTTTGCCCACATGAGATGACCACAGCAGTGGATGAGACATGCTGAGATCTAGGGCTCAGGTCTAAGGAGAGCAGAGCTGGGCTGTACAGAACTGACACACAGTGTGTGTGTGTGTCTGTGTGGGAGGACCACTGATAATGGGGAGTGAGTTCCTGGTGGGACAAGCACAGAGCAAGGACACTGAGAGGAAGCACTGCCGAGCAGAGCTGTAGAGGGCAGCTACCTGGTTGGTAACTCTGGTTACCTGATTAGAGCAGATCTCACCACGCATACTAGGTTAGAGGATCATACCACCAGCAGGCTGCAGGAGCTGGGAAGCGGAATTGGTGTGGTTGCAAGAGAGGGCTCTTGTTATTTGAGAGATATTGTTTGTTGGTTTGTTTCTTTTTACAAATCCTGGTTAAAGTACTGAGGAACTCCAAGCAGGGCGGGAACACAGGCATGAGACAGCATGAGCGCCAGGCCCAGTGACACTTCAGACAGGCTAGGGAGATAGACCAGTAAGACTCCAGATAGGAAGAAAACACCAGGCTGGGGTGATAGCTCCACTGTAAACTGTTGGCCTTGAAAGCATGCAAACTTGAGTTCAATTCCTAGGAGCTTCATTTAAAAAAAAAAATCCAGGTGTTGTTTCCTATGCTCACAGTCCGATTCCCAGGTAGGTGGAGACGAAGGGATCCCTGGCCTCACTGGCCTTGGAACCTGGCCCATATGGCAATCCCTAGATCCCAGGTAGAAACCCTATCTCCAAAACAAGGTAAACAACATCTGAGGAATAACATCTGAGGTTGTTGACCTCCAGCTTCTGCATGCACATGCACATATCTGCACACACACCTGCATCCATGTGTGCATGTGTGCACATAGTTACCCATCAGAAACTCGATAGGAGGGCCTAACAGAAGAGGGAACGGAGATGCCTCTGCAGCTTTCCAGGGGTCAGTCCTCAACATGGAAGGCAGGGGTGAGAAAATAAATTAAAATGGTTGTAATCTAGCAGGACAGCAGGACTTGACAGGAGTACAGTGCCCACTTGTGAACACACACAGGTTATATGTCATCTGCCTCCAGGACTCTGGAAAGAGCATGGCAGCTCGCTGCTGGTGCGATGAGTGTACATGACAGAGAAGCTGGCTCTGAAGAGGCACATTTAAAAATACCAGGAGATGCTGAGGTATATATAGCAAGAATGAAGCCAGGCACCTCGGCCCACACAGGATGCAAATATGAGCTTCGGAGAGTTCTGTGTTGTGTCTTAAATAGAGGCCTGAGATCTGAACACCGGCAAAGAATAGAAATTAACGCTAGGAACAAGTGTGACATCACCCAGCCTGAGCTGGGGAATGGAGCTGGTGTCCCACGATACTCTTTGCCTCTCTGTCCTGACCACGAGCAAAGATCTCACCATTTGAAGTTTCATCATTACTTATCTATTCTTCAATGATTCAGTGAACACCACACTAAAAAGGAAGAAAGACTGAAAGGTCGCCTACCATTTTTATGAACATGTATGGGTGAAGCAGGAGAGTCAAGAACAGGGCAGAGAGAAACAACAGAGAAGACATATGATTCAGTGGCCTGTGTGTGTCAGGGCACTGAGCAAGTGGAGGCTTGGATTAAAGTTGGACATCGAGCCTCCTGCAACACTGGGACAGGAGTAATGAGCCACAGATTCTCAGGACACAACACCTAGGCTGATCTGGCTTTTCCTGTGGTTTATCACACTGCAGGGGGTTGTAAGGAAGAAACTGATCCTACCCAGGGATGAGGTGGAACAGCTTACATGGCTCCAAATGACCCCTTCTACACCCCTTCCAATGTCACCGGCTGGCCCAGCTGCAAGTTAGAGCACTCTACAAAGGTGTCAAGAATCCTCCTGGCACTGCCTTTGTGGGTTTTGCTCTGTGAATACACTTGGATGCATAAACGGTATGATTTATATTTTAATAAGCTTATTTCAGACACAGAAATGAAAGTTTACATTTTGACTCTACTAGGAATATCAGAATCAATTTCCAGAAATGTTATACACACACACACACACACCACACAAAAGCAATGGACACAATTCAATGTATTAGTCTGGCTCTATGCCATCATGGGTCCATGCCTGAGGCTGTTCTCAGATGTTTAGACAAGAAAATATAGCCAGTATTGGGCATCAAAGGTAGTGTCTGCCATAAGTAAAGCGTTGTCCCCTGTACAGTCACTCCAAGGGCTAAAGAAAGGTATAAGGGGATATGGCTGTTTGACCTGGGGGACTTGGCAGGTTCAAAGTTCAGGACAGGTCACAACTACAATGGATGCCTTCCAGAAGCAAGACCTGGAAGGTTTTGCTAGTAGCAACGAAGTGTTTGACTGGGACAAGTACACATCCTGTACCCCTCAGAGGAATGTGCTGATGGTATTTCTTTCCATGTCCAGGAAAGGATCGATATGTAACAGATTGGAAACCCTGAAATGGGCCCTGGGCCACAGAGGAAGTGAAAATCACAGTGCTGGAGTCTTCCTCGACACCCTCAGAGGCTCAAGGCCACACTCAACAGAGCAGTCACACTGTCAGCCTGCATGGGTTCCAGGACTATGAGTCCGCTACATTCACTTGACAGTGCTAACAAAGATGGTGATGCTGGCCTGTGTCCTAGCTTTCTATTTAACTCTTCATAATCTTCATCAAGTCTACTCCTGCTCCATGGTTTGAACACATCTCCCTCATCATCACCACCTCAAACACTGGAACTATCTGCACCACCATGAGAACAATGGTCACCACCACCAACAGTACCGTCATAATACTGCCACCATCATCCTGGTCATCACTATCATAACCATCACCACCACCACTATCTCTTCCATTGTCATCCTCACCATCATCCCTGCCAACAGTAACGCCAGTATCACCACCATCAACTCTACCATCATTTCACCATCACTATCCTTTCCTTCATTGTGATCACTGGCAATGTTATCACCACCATCTCCATCATTATCACCGTCACCATGACTACCGCTGTCAACACAACCACTGTTAGCATTCTGTCCAAACTCCATTCCCACAGTTACCTGGCAACAGCCAGGTA
>NW_021604683.1:729908-751949 GCF_004785775.1 Grammomys surdaster | reverse complement strand
CCTTCCCTTCCCTTCTTCCCTTCTCTTCCTCTCCCTCCCCTCCCCTCCCTCCCTCTTCTCCCCCCTCCTTTCTCTTTCTGCCTCTACTACCATCCTGACTCCCCTCCCCATGCCCTGATTAAACTCTATTCTATACTATACCGGTGTGTGGCTGGTCCCTCAAGGGGGAAGAGATACTTCGGCATGGGCCCACCGAGACATCCCCTTCCCCCGTACCTCACCACACACCCACAGAACATTCTCTATCTCTTTTTATAAACACATCAGAAGTATAAGCCTAATAAGCCCTTTCCTCCCCAACTTGCTTTTGTCATGGTGTTTCCTCACAGCAATAGTAACCGTAACTAAGACCAGAGTGTTCTTTACTGCTAAGTCAGTTCTCCAGCCCTAATTGGGTTTTATATATGTGAGTTTTACCACTAGGTGTTTATTTCGATTTCTCTCTGGTTGCTGGTTTCCAGTGCCTGATGTGCCATGGCAGATCTAATCTCTTTCACGGCACAGCTGTGTACGCAGCACAGGGCTGGCTGCCTTCTTAGCTGCTTTGACTGTGGCATCTCTGGGCCACAGCCAGCCATTGTTGTTCTTTGTGGGGTGCTCTGGGAAGGATAGGATGAGAGCTGGGCATTGTATACTGGAGATAGGAGTTACCATCCAGCACATGGCCGCTGAGACGTGCATAGCAAAAGAGGTTTGAATTACTGAGATGCCCCCAATGCACCTTTGTAGGTTTTTGCCTTAGGGTCAACCCTATGGAGATCCCTAAGCTCCCGGAACTGTTGGCGCTGGGACCTCCAAAAAGTGGAGTCTATTGATCAGGTTTCTGCTGGGGCCTCTAAAATGTGAGATGTGTCGATCAGTTTTCCAATTCAGGAATCTTAGGGATGTTTGGGCCACTGAGCCTGGCTAGTCCTCACAGTCCAGCATCCAACCACATGTTCACAGGGTCCCCTGGCCAAAAATAGCCTTCCCATCCTTCCCAAGACCTTCACATCTAGCCCCTGCTTTATGGAACCTTGAATCTCCCTCTTTATCTCACCCCTCCCCCAGCCCAAGGGACCTCAGGCTCTAAGTCACTGTAAGATACATGGATCCTGGGAGACCATTAGTCACTGTAAGGTACAGGGACCCTGGGAGACCATGCAGCTTCCCGAAAAGTTCCTGCCTCATGCTCCAGCCTCTCCCTGACTGGTTTTCTGCTCAGCTGCTGTTAGATGATGTCTTTCATCCCCTGTTCCCAACATCCTGTGCAAAAACTCCAGACTCAAGCAACCACAGGCTGTGAAATCTAGTCTCAACTCTCATTCTTGGGGAGCACAGGCCACACAGCCTGGCGGTTGAAAGTTGTGCCTAGGAGCTGGGCCATCTGGGTTTGAAACCTGGCTCCACTGTGTGTTGGTTCCCCCACTCAGCTTCAGGCTTTCCCAGTCTGCAAAGCAATGAAGACAAGGGCTTCCTCCCTCACAGTTTGTCCTAAGGCTTAGTGAATGTGTGGGTGTTGATCTCTGCAGGGCGTGTGGTGGGTGTGGCGCAGGCTTTTGTTGTCTCTGCACTTACAGCACACTGGCCACTCCTCCGTTTGACAGACTCTCCAGCCTCGGGGGCCATTTCTCCCATTCTCTTTCTGAGAATACCTGACACTTGTTGCTTGGCCAGACTGTTGTTCTTTGATACCTTCTGAGAGCAGCCCTCCATAGTCACCCTAAAGAGTCATCTCAACTCCAGTGTTCTCCATCATAGCGGTGCCTGCTGGTATGTTGTTTCTTTTGGTGAGAACCTTCCTGACATAAAGACAGCCACCTTGGGGGTCACCGCCTACACCATGTTGCCTGGAGCAGAGAGCCCTCAGGACAATTGGGTGGCTAAAGGAGGAAGCTCTGAGGTGTGGGGTGTGGCCTTTCCCTGTCCTTACAGGAATTTGTAAAGTGCCAAGGTATACCCGTTTCTTATGAACTATGCCATGCGGCAGACCCCTGGAGGGTGTCCAGTTCATTGTGTCCAGAATCATGCTTCTTTGTTGGCTAAGAACAAAATAAGGGTGAAGAGAAAGGGCAGGGTATGGGCTCTCTAGCTGCCTAGGTGTGGCCTCAGCCTGACCATTAACTAAGCAAGTAACCCTGATAACCATAGTTTAGCCCTCAGGAGCTCTCTATCCTTACCTAAACAAGCAGAGTATATGATAGTACATTATCCCAGGGATATGGGAAGATTAAATGAGTCTGTTACATTTATAGTCCTGGAACCAACTGGAACTTGAGTAGCATTTGGTGTATAGTAAGTAGTGTCTGAATATGAGCCGGAGTGAGATTCTCAATGGTGGGGATGGCTGTGGTGATGATGGCGATGGTGGCAGTAGTGATATAATGTGAATAACGGTGGCCGTGCATTTGATAGTGCCGCTGCTGGTGGTGGTTGATGTGTTTATAAAAAGATAAAGAGAGTGTGTTCTGTGGAGGTGTGGAGAGATATGGGGGAAGGGGATGTCTCAGCGGGCCCATGCCGAGGCATTCCTTCCCTCTGAGGGACCAGCCACACACCGGTATAGTACAGAATAGAGTTTATTCAGGGCATGCGGAGGGGAGTCAGGATGGTAGCAGAGGCAGAAAAAGAAAGAAGAGAGAGAGAGAGAGAGAGAGAGAGAGAGAGAGAGAGAGAGAGAGAGAGAAGCAGAGGAATAGAGGTCGGCCATGAGTGCGTGGAGAGAGAGGGAAGGGAAGGGGGAAGGGGGAAGGGATGAGGGGACAGAGAGAAGCTAGAGGCAAGAGAGTAAGAGATCAAGAGAGAGAAGAGGGGGCAAACAGCAGCCCCTTTTATAGTAGGCCAGGCCTACCTGGCTATTGCCAGGTAACCGTGGGGTGGAGTTTAGACAGAATGCTAACAACTTCCATATCACTGTTTACCACGGAACAAAGTCATAGCAGGAACTCAAACAGGACAGGAACCAGAAGGCAAGAACTGTTGCAGAGGCCATGGAGGGGTGCTACTTACTGGCTTGTTACCTTTGACTTGCTCAGCTTGCTTTCTTATAGAACCCAGGACCACCAGCCTATGGATGGCAAGCCCACAAAGGGCTGGGCCATCCCTCATCAATCACTAATTAAGAAAATGCCTTACAGGCTTGCCTGATCTCATGGAGGCATTCCCTAATTGATGTCCCTCCTTCTCAGATGACTTCAGCTTGTGTCAAATTGACATAAAAGTATCCAGCATTGATTCTCAGAAACCACATGGATGGTTTATAAACCACATGTAACTACAGCCCCAGGGGATCCAATGTTCTCTTCCTTGAGAGTACCCGCACATACTAACACAGAGACACACATAATGAATGAATGAATGAATGAATGAATGAATGAATGAATGCAGAAATCTCATTCAAGAAGGAGATTGCTTAACTTCAAAAGACCAAACTCCACTGAGAATGCTCCCAGAGAACAGAAGCCTGCAGGTCACTAAGTTGGGCTTGTGTTGCTCCCTGGAACCACCTGAGAAACACCTTGCTTTCTCTTTCTCAGATTACCATCTTCAAAATCTGCATGCTAGTAGATATGGTTTGAATGTGAAATGCCCCTTACTTGTTCATATGCTTAAACACGCTGCCCCATCTTGTACTGCTATTTTTGGAAGCTATGGAGCTTCCAGCAGGTAGGGACAACCTGGTAGAAAACAAGGCAGCTAGACGTTGGCCCTGAGCCTGTCCAGAGAGTCCTGCTTTCTGGTCTGGTGGGATACAGGGAGTGTCAGTCACACTTTCCTATCACCATGAGCTCTCCACACTGGTCAGCATCCTTTCAGACTGTGAGCCCAAATAAACCTATCCTCCCTAAGTTGCTTCCAGAGGGCATTTTGTTGCAAAGATGAGAAGGAATGGAACATTCAACAGAGTCAAGACAGCCTCCAAGCTTCCTGGTTCTATGCTCCCCAGAGATCAGCTACTCCAATCTGTGCCTCCTCAAGAGTCAGACACAGAGACGATCATAAAGTGACTTGGGATATCCGTGAACCGGAGCGACATAACAGGCATCAGTGTCTCTTCAGGTCCTTCTAACCGTCTCAGGCCATAATCTGGCACTCGCTTGCCTGTGACATCCTGATACCTGTTGGTGTTGTATTTACCAAGCTCAGAGAGTCCTCTGGCCTGACACCCTTGGAGGGAGATCATGTCTAGGTAGGAACTATATAGGTTTTTTTTTTGTATATTGGTTTGGTGTGTATGTGTGTGTGTGTGTGCACATGCACACATGTATGTGTATGATGTATGAGTGTGCACCTGTGTGTTCGTATGCACAGTTACCCTGAAAGTGGAGGCCAGTCCTTATTGACTGCACCCTGCAGTTCAAGAGCATCCCTTGGAGATCTTGAAGCTCACTCATGGGCTTGGCTGGCTTTCCCTCCCACCCCCGTGCCTGGCTTTTTATGTGGGAGCAGGGATCACAGACTCAGTCCCTCAAGTTTATGCAGCAAGCACTTTACCCATTGAGCGTCTCCCCAGCCCCCTGCATGTGGCTTTACAGTCACTGTCTCATTTTACGGCTGCCTTTCATCGGAGACAGTGAGTGCTACTGGATTTCTGTTTCCGACAAGAGATTTCCTTTAAAAAAATTTTTTTAAAAGACTTTGATGAAAAGAAAGTGCTCAGAAAATTGGATGCAGGCAGCAGACACACGGATGAGTCTGGGAAGGAGGACGGAGGACGGATTCAGCATAAGCACCACTGTGGCCTCCTACAGGGGTCCTTCAACCTTAACGGCTCTCCCAACATTAGACCGCAGATCTCACTGTCAATGTGTCCTCTCCACAGGGACGTCTAACAGGTGTCTTAAAGTTGTCATAGTGACAACTGTACTTCCATCTCCCCCACACACTACTCTTCCATAGCCTCCCTTCCCCCACATCTACCCTTCCATGGCTAAGAACAGAGCTAAGTGCCCTGAGACAGGAGACAGCCACACCTCCTCCTTTCTCCACTCATTCCTTCACCCAGTCTTGTCACCACCATCTTCTAGACATGTACCTCACTGTGGCCATCCCCTCACCTGCCTGGATCACGGTGTGGCCTCCAGCCTGGCCATCTCTCTTTCTCATCCATCTGTCCTCACCCTGGGGGTTCAAGGACTCTCTTAAATCAGTGGCTGGATTCTACTCTGAATCTCAAACCTCCCAAGGAAGGCGCCCATCACGTTCAGACCAAAAGCCAACTGATCTCCATGTTGTCTTCTGTCTCTCCGTGTGTCTCCAGATGACCTTAACTCCTCATCCCTGCAGCTTCAGATGCCCTTGGGCCCCTCATCTCAAGAAGAGTCCAGGTGTGGGGGTGCAGGGGTTGGGACTTTACCCTGGAGCATCTGCTGCTTATAAGGCTTTTGTCTAAATGGAAACCTGCCACGCTCTCTTCCTAACTCCATCCTGGTCCTTGCTCAGATGTCACCTCCGTGATACCACTCCCACCCTGCCACTGTATTTAATACTCTCTGGTCCACCACCCACCACACTGATAAGTCTCCTTCCGCTGGCCTATTTTCCCATTCATTTCCCACAATGCTCGCTGCTAGCAAGCAGGACAATGGGTGCCATTCCTGTCTATCCCCTGCCCTCCCCCCCAGCATGCAAATTCAGGGCAGTAACAAACTTGCTTGTTCCGCCCACAACCCTCTCCACCACAGGCCTCCACACACACTGACAGATACCTGGTAACTCTGAGAGGCCTGCTTCCTGCCCATCTGTGCCCCAGGCGGGATTGGGGCCATGAGCTTTGCAAACCTGAGTCTTGGAGTTCACCAACAGTAACCTCCCATGGGTTCAGTCTCTTACACACTCTGCTGACTCAGGAGCACATGGGTCAGGGTGACACTAATAAGGTTCTCCAGTGGATGGCCACACAGCCAAGAGTAGGGGGCAGCACAAACTAGACCTGATAGGTTTAGAGAAAAAGGGGGAGGAGTGGTGTGGGTATGAGAGGAACTGGAGTGGAGGAGGGGGTGACTGTAATCCAAATACATCGTACAAATTCTCAAAGGTCCAATAGAACTATTTTAGATAGAAAGATTAAAATGAGAGCTTTAGACAAAAACAAAATTATATTTGTTAGCATTCTGTCTAAACTCCACCCCAACAGTTACCTGGCAACCGCCCGGTATGCTCCTCCCCACAGTTACCTGGCAATAGCCAGGTAGGCCTGGCCCACTATAAAAGGGGCTGCTTGCCCCCTCCTCTTTCTCTTGATCTCTTGCTCTCTTGCTCTCTTGGGCTCTTCCCTTCCCCTCTCCCTTTCCCCCATTCCCTTCCCCCTCTCTCCCCATGCTCATGGGCTGCCTCTACTTCTCTACTCTCTCTCTCTCTCTCTCTCTCTCTCTCTCTCTCTCTCTCTCTCTCTTTCTCTCTGTCTCTCTCTCTGCCTCTACTACCCTCTTAACTTCCCCTCCCCATGTCTTGAATAAACTCTATTCTATACTATATTGTGTGTGACTAGTCCCTCAAGGGGAAGAGATGCCTCGGCATGGGCCCGCTGAGACATCCCCTTCCCCCATAAATCTCCATACACCCATAGAACATATTTTCTATCTCTTTATCTTTTTATAAACACATCAATATTGATTTCCTAACTTCTTCCGTGGTGACAAGTGTGTCAAGTCTATGGTCAGTATCGGAGGCGCAGATCCTGTGATGGAACCCTGTGGCATTCCTGCAGAGACCCATGATACTGCCACAGTTATCAAAATGCCTTATGAAAGTTTCAAACATAAAAACAGGAAACAATCCTGCAGTGAGACTCCATGGACACCTGCTGACTTCCGGGATTCAACCTCTCCCTGTGTCTTCTGAGTGAGGGTGCCTGTGTGGATTTGGGTATGAAGCACTGAGTGTCGGTGGGCATTCCCCAGCACCAGGCAGGAAGGGAATGTTTTCTACTGGGTGGACTATGTGTTCTGCCTCCACAGCAGCTGTAAGCCACATACAAGTCAATGCCACAAGTTCTCCTCTGGAACTTTTTAAAGCCAGGCAGCAGAATGGAAGACCCCGAGGAAGCAACTTATACTTGACTCGCCTTCCGTCTGAGGAGATCTGAGGACATCCATTGACAAAATCCTTCTGGACCAGATTGCTATCAGGTGGCCAGGAGGGGGAAGGAGGGGGGAGAGGATAGAGTGTAGAGACCGAGAGGAGGGAAGTGCGGAGAAACAGGGGGGGTACGGAAACAGAAAGGACAGAAGATGGAGGAAAGTGGAAAGGGAGAGGGAGGGGGAGGGGAGGAGTTAAGGGAAGAGAGGAAGAGGATGAAAGAGAAGGAGAGGGAGGGAGAGGGAGGGGGAGGGAGGGAGAGGGAGGGAGAGGGAGGGAGAGGGAGGGAGAGGGAGGGAGAGGGAGGGAGAGGGAGGGAAGGAGAGGAAGGGGAGGAAGGGGAGGAGGAGAGAGAGGGAAGAGGAGGGAGGAGGAGGAAGAGGGGGAGAGAAAGGGAGGGGAGGGAAGAGGAGGGAGAGGGTGAGAAGGAGGGAGGAGGAGGGAGAGGGTGAGAGAGAGGGACAGGGAGGAAGAGGGAGAGGGAGAGAGGAGGAGGGAGAGGGTAAGAGACAGGGAGGGAAGGGGAGAAAGAAAGAGAAGGAGAGGGAGGGAGGAAGAGGGAGAGAGTGAGAAGAAGGGAGGAAGAGGGGAGAGGGAGAGAGAGAGAAAAAGAGAGGGAAGGAGGAAAGAGAGGAGAGGGACAGAGAAACGAACATGTGTATTCATGTCCATAGCCTCACAGATGCTCCCAGAGCAGCTTGGCTGAGACAAGCCTGTCGCACTAACTTACACTCTGCCATCCTTCCAAATCCCACTTAACTTTTGTTTCTGTTTGCAGTGAAGATGCAGCCCAGGGCCTCATACACGCTGGCAAGAGCTCCACCATGAGATGCTCTCCCAAGTCAGTAAAGCCTGTCTTGCCTTTTGAATGGTTATCGGACATCTGGATAGGCAGAGAAGCATCTCAAGCAACATGACACCCACAGCTCCACCAAAGAGCTACACCAGACTCCACATTGTGTGTGCTCACCAGCAACACATTCATTCGCATGCACCCGTGTGGACCTGACAATCAAGTACCTCAGGGTCGAGTCCCTGGCTCATACCCTCCTTGACCTTGGACAGTTGGACTTCATTCACCCGAAATACCAGGATCACATCTCAGTGCAAGGACTCCTTCCTGCTGCTACCCTGTACTCAGCCCCAGTTAGTATGTCTGATTTGTGTGCTTAGTTCTTCTCCAGTCAAGTTTGCCTTCAACCATATGAACAGGATACAACAAGGCAATGTGCCCTGTCCTTCCATCTATTGCTGAACTAGGCTCTCTACTCCCTAAATCCCAAAGGTTATCCAGGATGACCTAGATCTGGGGCACAGGGCATGTGCCCAGCACTATCATCCAGGACTCCCGGAGAACTAAATCATCTTGATGGCCCCAAGTCTGAAGACTCAAAACACCCACAGATGAGCCTTGTATATGATGCAGGTACTTCAAGCTCAGGACCATGGCTCTCTGTCCCCTGGTCCAATGGCAGGATTAACAGTTCTTACCTTTTTGGTCATTGCCAGGCCACGTAACAGAATTAAGATCAAAAGGATATATTTTACTATGTATCTATGTGGTGTATGTGTGTATGTGTGTGTGTGTGTTCATGTGCATGCAAGTGCACATGTGTGTGCATGTGTGTGCTTCAGTGTGGAGGCTTCAGGTCATCCTTGGGTGTCATTCTTTATCTTTCTCCTGAACTGTCTCTTATTGGTCTGAACTCACCATTTAGGCTTGGCTGGCTGGCTAGGAAATCCCAGAGATCCATCTGTCTCTGCTTCTGCAGTTCTGGGATTACAAGGGTATACTACCACATCCAGCTTTTATATGTGTGTTCTGGGGATCAATCTTAAACTATCATGCTTGTCAAACTAACCTATCTCCCCAGCCCTATTTTGTAGCTTTTAAAAATAATCGATATCATAAATATAATATACAATAAATAAATGTGCTGAGGTGAAGTCTATTTTTGTCCCAGAAAACACAGATTACGGAGCACAGTAACTGCCGTGCACAGAAGAGACTCAGCTGTGACATGTCAAATGATGTCAAGATGCATGAAGGAAGGGAGCTAAAAATAGCACCACAGGCTCAGCACCAAGAGCTCCAGGGCTCGAAAGCAGCAACCTTGGGACCCAAGAACAACTGGCTTCAGCCACCTCCATAAGGCTGGGTACTTCCTGCTGGCAACTCTACAGGTTCACAACGTTTGACTTCAGGAGAGGTAGGCTCTCCTAATAATGATATTCTGAGCATACATATTTAAACCTTTTCCCCACAAGCAAGGTGACTGCTTTATGTAACAACAGTGTTCACACACCAAGCTGAGGGGCTGTAACACTGACTGGGGACTCTACTCCTTGGTAATAAAGGAATTAATATGAACAAATTTCAGCAAGAAAAAAATGCATACACATCGACAGCCCACAGAATGGCAAAGTACTTGAGCTACTGGCTTATGGGTGTGGCTCAGGAACAGACCATGGTGTGCATAAAGAGACAGCGAGTTTCCATGAGGGCTTCCTTTTCATCCTGTTTTTCTTCGCCTGTAATGTTGTGAAGCTGAAGAGTGGTGAATTTGCAGATAGTTCTGGGAATGTTTACCTCTGCAAGAGTCACACCTAGTTGACAAATGAGTCACACCTAGGTGACAAATGAATGTTACTTTCTAAGTGGCTTTCCTGGACCCTCTGTCCACACAGACAAGGGAACTTTGATTTTTTCTGAATGAACCTCAAGAGCGCATGTGTGTGCGTGTGCATGTGTATTTTTGTGTGTGTATGGTGTGTGGGCATGTGTGCATACATTGGTATGTGTGTGTATATGTGCATGCATGAGTACCTGTGCATTGTGTATGTGATGTGATGTGCATGTGTGTGTGTGTGTGTAAATGGTGTGTGCATGTGTGCATGCATTTGTGTGTGGGTGTACATGCATATGTGCATGCATAAGTGCACGTGCATGTGTGTGAGTATGCATGCCTGTGTATGCACACATATGTGTGCACATGTGGATGCATGTGTGTACATGTACAGGTGTGAGCATGTGAGTGTGTGTTCACATGTGCATGCATATGTATGTGTGCATATGTGTGTGTGTGTTTGATGTATTAGTCCTTGAGTTTGTGTTTTTAAAACTAGCTTGCATTTCACCCTTCTGTACCTCATCCACAAAGCAGAGCACAAAATCACACAGCACACCAGTGTGTGAGATGACCTTCTTTCTGGGCCCCTAAGGAGAAAGCTGGGGGAGGGGTGAGTCTGTCAGCATGCAGAACCCTCCCTTTTTCAGAAGCGCTCAGGATCCAGAATGTACAGTTCTCACTGGGTCAAAATATCCTTGCATCCTGGAACACGGCAGGCACCTCAGGCAACCATGAACTTAAAATCACATACCATCCTGACTCAGTTTCCCCCTCTCTCCTTTTCTGGCTCTAACTTGAGACACTCAACCTTATTTCCAAACCACTGAATGCTTTCACATGAAGAACCAAACAGTAACCTGCATATATCCCCAAGCCAGGAAGCTGGGACAGAGGCCCCAGGGGACAATCACTCCTGACAGGGGAAGGTTTATCTCCAGCCATGTATGGATGCCAAAACTGCCACCGGGGAGGTTCTGCTGCATGCTGAATTTTTAGAAAACATGGCTTTGAGAAGAGGACACAGGAAGACCCAAGGAAACACCTATTGTTTCCTGGATATTATCCTGCATTCTGGATTAACAGGCATGCAGATGTCTAGCCCAGAAGCAATAGGTTACAATGACTTTCCACGAAAACAAAAGCTGACCTACCAGCTCTTTCTGGGCTCTAGGACACAGCTCAGGGTTGGTCCTGGTTTGACCCATGGGGACATGCAAATAGGACCTGCCTATGGAAGGGGGTCAGCACCTTCCCCAATCCCAGACTCCCTCCAATCAGTCACAGTCCTTTGATTTCAGAAAGATCTTTCCCCAGAACAGCAGCAGTAAGGATTTGCTCAGGCTTTGCCTGTCAAAGGTCTTCCCTAAATAGATGCCCACCCTGGGGAGGGCAGGGGGATTAAACTTGCCTCATAGCCAAGGTCAAAGGGTGGCTCTGGATGGAAGGCTCCATTTTCCCCTGCAGCTCGGTTTCCCTGCAGCTCTTAGATGTTCCCGGGTGCCCTGGGAGGCAGAGACTGGCAACGAGCCCCAGGCTCGTTCACTCGCTCATTCAGACTCACTGTAAACCCTCCAGCCTAGCAATTGCAAGGAAGGCTTCCGTCTGCCTTTGGGGGCTGAAGCCCATTATTATCTGTAAACATTCTTAAATATAGACATGCGTGAGCGAGCGGGGCAGGGCTGGGGTGAGGAGGGCAACCCAGGTCCAGAAGAACAGCTCAGGGGACCAAGGGCCTGGGCTCTCCCAGCCTCCACTCTGCCCCGTACCTTCAGGAATACAGCCTGGGTTGGCAGCCTGGGCTGGCAGCCCACTAGAGTGAAACAGAACTCTCCAGACCCAAAGCCCTAAGCCTCATGTACAAACCCTCTTTTCCAGCAGCTGCTCTCAGACTTGGAAGAGTTCTGAGGATGACAGAGGAGTTTCTTAGGGATTCTATGACTTTTCCACATCCCTGCCTGAAGTCCTAATGCCTGCACTATGTCTGGAGCCTGTGGGTCATGCTTCTCTACAGCAAGGGGGTTCTGACACTCAACCCATAGACAAGGATGTTGAACCCTACTCATGTCACAGAGTGATGGGGAGGCCAGCATCTGAGACTCGCCTGACACCCAACACCCACTCCAGGTCCTGGGTCACTTGCTCAGGCATAGGAACAGAAAGTCAGACTCAGAGGGCCCATGGCACAAATGTCCATCCTCAGCCTTGATGACGTTCATAACAAAGGTTTCTATGAGGTAGGGCTTCAACAATGTGCCTCCCTTCTACCCAGTGGAATATCTCAGGAGCCCGCCCCCATTCTACTACAGTTACAGCCAAAGTGCTTGGCATTCTACCCACATCCCCTAAGTGTAGAAGAGCCCCTGAGGTGAGAATCCCTTCTTGGAAGAAAAGTTGCTGTGGGTGGGAATGGTGCTCAGACCCTTTCTTTACCACAATGAGCCAGCCTGGGCCAGAAGCAAACTAGCCAAACTCCAACACTGAGTTCTGTGACTTCAGCATGGCCTAGGTTCTTCCCTAAGTGTAGGTGAGAGAGCTGAGCCCTGCTTCTGTCTCAAGAGGGACACTGGGTTCCTTCCTTCTCTGTGTCTGCCTGGGTAACAGGTACACCTCTCCAGGGATGAAACAAAGTTCGGCAGAGTAAAACCTTGGGGATATGAACTAGGGGGAGGGAGAGAAGGGGAAGAGGAGGGGACAGTAGAGATGAAGGAACCCCAAGAGTGAGCTACAACACAGAGCCAGCCCCCCACCCTGCAGAAAATTCCTGGGGGAAATTGCACGTCTATTGCATGTTTGCCAAGAGCCGTATCTCATTAAGGATTCTGGATAATCTAATTCCACAGTCATTGATGATACTGACAAGTTGCCTCTGTCCTTTGCAGAGTCCTTGCCCAGCTAATGACACCTTTAAGCCCCATCCTGACTCAGAGGAAGCCAGCCTAGGACACTCAGCTGTCTTAAGGATATAGAAGGCAGAGGGTTTGGATGAGTCACTATTAGATCCAGGGTCATGGTGGGGGCAGCTGTGGAGTTGGGAGACAGCTTCTGGTCCTGCTGAGCTGGCCTCACTCTGGGTTGATCTATGAGTAGACATTTCTATATCTATAAGGAAAAAGGCTACTCAAAGTTAACCAGCTGCGGTGAGATCCGATGATCCACACTGTAGCACCCATCACATCAGCACTACTGGGACATCTCAGGCACTGTGCCTCAGGTGGGAGTTTCCAGACTGGTCACAGGAAGCCACTGAAAGGTCATTTGAGGGTAATGTTTTTGAGCTTCTGCGCAACAATAACAAGCCGTTATTTAAGAAGACACAGGGTGAAGAGCTGGAGTCCAGTCAGACTAGCTTAAGCAGAAAATGGGTTATAGAGAGGGACTTCCAGATTCCCAGGCTCTTAGACCTCCAGCTAGCATTCTACATGTGCCTTCTCTCCAACTTTGGCTTCCGATCTGCCTGGTGTGCAGGGGACAGCCAGCATCTCTCCCTCTCCTTGTCTCTGCTTTAGTTTCTCAGTCTGTATACTTCTTGATCTGTCTTTATCTCTTCACTGTTTCTCTGTGTCTGTATTTAGGTCTCTCCCCCAACCCCTCTCCTTTCTCCTCCATATTGTCATGTAGCTGTCACAAACAGGCATCCCGAAGCCCTGCACCCCATATCCCTTCCCATTCTGCACCCCTCACTGATTCTCTGGGACACTAGATCTAACCTTATGTCCCTGTGCAGTAGACCAGAGGCCCTGTGGCTTGGCTGGGAATGGGTAGACTTGGGGAATATATGGGTGACCCTTGATTCAGGCCCCAGGCCAATGGTATGGCACTTGATACCAGAAGGCATCTTCACAAAGGGTGTTTCTGTGAGGTTAGGGGAGGAGCCACAGAAAGCCTCTAGTCTACTCTGACATCCAAAATCCAAGTGAGAAGTGCTCTGGCCACCTCACTTCCCACCAGGGGTATCCACAGGTATCAGACCCACAGTCCCTCTTCCTCTACCTCTAGGTCCCTACATCTAGATTCTTTTTGGATCTTCACATCAAGACCATACAAACTGTCCTTGGGGGTCTAGGCTCTGAGAGGTTTCACACTCTGGCTTATAAGCCCACTATACCTCTGTTTGCCTGGCCCACATTAACTATAACCTTTAGCGTTCCTGTGACCACTGATGTCCCACAGGGCCTCAGTGGCCTCCTTACAATTCCTAGTACCCCTGGGAAGATGAAATCCACCCTTTGGCATTACAAGCACTCCACATTCAACACTGAATCAATCACGTTACCACAACCAGGCCACTAGGATACTCACTTTAACCCATCTCTACCTCTCCATGAGAACATGACACACCTATGTCCAATATTGCCCTCTACTAAGATCTGGAAGGTGCATCAACCTCCCTCCCCCTCAGTCCCTCAGGGCATTTCTACCCAGTTCATCCTGGAGTCCATGGGCAGATTTTCTAACTGGTGCTTGGCCGTCACTGCAATGTCTTGGTCCCACCATCTGTTTTCAATGCCCAGGCGGATAGCTTATGCTCTTGGTATTGTGCTCCAGAACAAGCTGATTTCACTGGAATTCAGAGAGGCAATTAGTTTCCTTGTCTTTACTCAGCTCAGCCAGTTCTTCACCTGTTTCCCAGGAATTATGGGGTCCACCAAAATCAAACATCTTGGTGTACTGGGGGACCATTGTAAGCCAGCTTAGCCCTTTGGAGTGGCAACTGTTTATGTTTTATGAAGCTGTGGTGGTTTGAATAGGCTTGGTCCAGGGAGTGGCACAATTTGGAGGTGTAGCCTTGTTGGTGGAAATGTGTCACTGTGGGCGTGGGCTTTAAGACCCTCCTCCTAACTATGTGGAATTCAGTCTTCTCCTTGCAGCCTTCAGATGAAAATGTAGAACTCTCAGCTTCTCCTGCACTATGCCGGCCTGGATGCTGCCATGCTCCCTCCAAGATGATAATGGACTGAACCTCTGAACCTGTAAGCCCAGCCCCAATTAAATGTCCTTTATAAGAGTTGCCTTGGTCATTGTATCTGTTCACAAGCAGTAAAACTCTAACTAAGACAGAAGCCCGGAACATTTGCCTGCTCAAATTTACATCTCAGAATCTATCATGAGAAAAATATAATCTATTGCAAATACCATGAATGCTACAGACATGAAGGAGTCCCCACAATGTTAGTAATCACAGCAAACATTTCAGAGCTCTCAAAAATGCCCCCACACCAGGGGCACAGCTAAGTAAATTTTGCTAAAGTGGGTGTTTCCCTGGGAGACTGCTTGTGCCGTGCCTGCAATTTGGGAAATGAAACTTCAATTTAGACTACTTGAAATAGATGCTTTCACTTGATTACAAAATAAGACAAAACCAGCAAGCCAGGTGCAAAGTAAGCAGGCTGTACCAGGGAGGAGGGAAGTAGATTGTTCATGAGAGAGGGGGAAGGGCAGAGGAGCCTGGAGAGGCCTAATCTCCAATGGAATGAATGGAAGAGGGCTTACACAGAGGCACAGCAGGAGCTGAGTGAAGAGGAGGTGGGAGGTGCTCCAGGTAAGTGTTGAAGGGGAGCCTTGAGCCAGGGTCTGAACACCTTTGCTTCCCTATCCCACCATACCGATTAGCAATCGGCCCTTTGGTCTCAGTCCTGGACGGAAGCAATGAGCTGCATACACCAAAGTGTATGTGTGTTATCTGCAATGAGGGACCCACACGGTGGGCTCAGGGAGAATGCTGGGGGTTGGACTGAGATAAAAGGTCAGGCTGAGATTCAAAGGCACAGCAGCCAAGTGTGGTCTTGGGGACCCAGGCTGGGTCAGCGTGTATTTAGAACCGTGCCAAGGAAGGAAGGATCCCTGGAGAAGCCTCTGGAAGGGCTAGAGGACAAGATCACCAGGAGGCTGAGAGACAGGGCTGTGATCAGAGTAAGGAGCTGTTCAGGTTCATTTTGAGGAAGAATCATTCTGCATGATGCAAGGTCAGGGGCACAACCAAGAGAGAGAGCCGCTGAGGTGAGGGAAGGTGGAGAGCCACAGTTTTTTTTTTATCTCCCTTCAACCTGGAAGATCTCTACCACATGCACATCCTGTCCTTTAGGGGTGTTTGTCTTTTTGCCCCCTTTGATTTATTCATTTTATATACATTTATTTACTTATTTATTGTGTGTGTGAGAAAGAATGGGGTGTGTATGTGTATCTGTGTGTGTGTGTATGTATGTATGTATGTATGTATGTAATGTTGTGGTATGTGCATGTATATGTGGTGTGTGTATGTGTGTTGTATGTGCATGTGTGTGTATATATGTGGTATGTGGTATGTGTATATGTGTGTGATGTGTGTATATGGTATGTACATGTGTATATGTGTGTGTGGTATGTGCACATGTGTGTGTGTATGTGTGCATGTATGTGTGTGTTATGTTGTGTGTGCAGGTATGTGTGGTATGTTGTGTGATGTGTATCTGATGTGTGCATGTATGTGTGATGGTTTGTGTGCACGTGCTGCAGCACATGTGTGAGTGTCCAAGGTCAACTTACAGAAGTTGGTTTCTGACTTCTATCATGTGGGCCCCACAGGACTGAACTCAAGTCCTCAGGCTAGGCCGCAAGCATCCTTATCCTCAGAACAAACTCAGCCACCCCTCCCCTCCTTATCCCCTTTTGTGAGGAATGCTTGTTATTATTTTCATTTTCTGTTTTCTACTTTCCCATGTGCTATCATTCCCTGATCTGGTACACAAAGTGGATCGTTGGGAAAAAAAAACAACTTACAGTGAAATGATTCTTCTCTCTCTTGGTGGTTTAGAGGGAAAGGAGAGCCAAAGGAAAAGAGGCACCTATCAATCACTATGCTCAAGAGGAAGTAGGGAATTCCACACCACTCTGTGATCTCGGATATCCTGGTCATGTGTTCAGAGGACTCTAAAATCTGAGTCTTACACAGAATGTCCTCATTAAAGTAAAGCCTAAGAGTTGGAGCGATGGCTCAGCAGTTAAAGCACCTGATTCTCTTCCAGTAGACCTGAGCTCAGTTCCCAGCACCCACAACAGGCAACTCTCAACTGCCTATGACTTCAGCCCCAGGGTATCTGATGCCCTCTTCTGGACTTTGTGGGCACTGCATTCACATGTATGCACACATCACACACACACACACACACACACACACACTCGCAAACATGCGCAAACACATACACACATACACACAGAGTTGTACATGCATGCATACACACATGCACAGATATACACAGAGTTGTACATGCACATGCATGCACACAGACGCAAATGAATTAAAATAAAATAAAACACTTCAGAGCTGGAGAGCCAGCTCAGCACTCAAGAATACTTGTCCCTCTTGAAAAGATCCTAGTTTGGCCCCAAAACCCAGGCAGTGCTCATGACCATCTCTAACTTCAGTTCCAGAACACTCGATGCCCTCTTCTGCCTTCTGTGAGCACAAGGTATGCATGTGGCCCACAGACAGATGTGGAGACAAAGCACTCATATGCATAAAATAAATATATCCCTAAAATTAAAAAAAAAAATTAGAAACATAAAACCTTAAACACAGAGCCGACTAGGTCCCATAAGCACAAGCAAATGCTGGACAGTTTGCCAGCAACCCCACTGCTACAATGTTTCATCCTCACTGCTAAATGTTTCATCACCACTGCTACAATGTTTCATTTTCTGCACTGGACAGTTTGCCTGCTACCCACTGCTACAATGTTTCATCTTTCTCAGAGAGAAAGCCTAAAGTCCACAGAATCACAGAGTCTACCCTAAGGCCACACAGCTAGGAGAGGGTAGGTCAGGGCTGGATGAGATCAAGCCAGTGGGTCCCAGAGCCTGCACATATCATCAGTGAGATATGTCAGCAACATTAGGGTATGCATCATGTCACGAAAGGCACAGGACCTTTGGTAAGCTGAGTAAATGACACGTGAGTCAGAACTTCAGTCACTATGTCAAAGTGTATCAAAACTCATTCCTGAAAAAAAATTAACATAAGAGTCTCACTAGAGGCTGTCCTGTGACATATAAGTCTATGAGTCTTTCTGGTCCAGTGGTCCAGTGTCCTAATGTTGGTGTCTGTCCTCTAAAGCCATTAGCAACTTTAGTTGGGACTCTGGGGTCTATCCTTCCCTCCCATTATAGAGCTCTCTCCTTCCTGTCCATCATGGTGTGACATATTACCCTCGCAACTGTGACAGCTAGGAGAGGGAGGCACCTCCCTGAAGCTGCTTACATTGGGTACATTGCCACACATCCTAAGAATTCCCCTTCCTCCTTGAGGTGGGTGGAAGACTGTCCCCTGAAGACTCACATCCACTCTGAACTTCAGAGAAGCACCTCACTTAGAAACGGGGTCTTTGCAAATGCCATTAATTAAGCTAGAATGAAGCCATCCTGGACTACGTGGTAGCCATTCTAGTGCCTTTGTCCCCACAGAAGAAATGAGAGAGAGAAGAAATACACATCGAAGGATGTGAGACACGCAGGCAGCACCTGGAATGCTGCAGACAGCAGAAGCCACTGGATGGTGGAAGGGGCAGAAAGACCCTTCCCAAGAATCTTGAGAGTGTGTGTGGTCCTACTCACACCTTGATTGCAGAATTCTCACCTTCAGAACTGTGCTAGAGCAAACATCTCTCACATCAAATAGTCAAGTTGGAGGTCATTTGTCATGGATGCCTAGAAAACTAATATACACAAATCCTTTCCCCACACATACACACATGCACACACACACACACATACACACTCATATGGCACACACACATGCACCTTCTCTGTCAAATCACAGAAATGTGGCCTCTTGTATGACTGTGGCTTACTTCAGTTCTTGCTACCTCTTCCCAGTCCCAGCCTCGGATGCCCTCGTATGCCTCCTGCCTGGGTGACTAATGAGGTTTGTCCCCTTGTCCCTTCTTCAGAAGAGGAATATCTCAGGGATTCAGACCCAATCCTGATGCTACCACTCCCATACTTACCTCCTTACTGCTGGGATTGAGGACAAATCCTAGTGTCTCTCCACAGCTGCAGACCCCTCTGTTAGCCCCCCCCCCCCCCGCCTGCTCTGTCCCTTTGCAAGGGAAGTACACACTGCTGATAAGTATGGACTCCTTCCCTCTTCTGCCACCAGTTTTCCTTCTTTGAGAAACACTAGTCCTTGAAGAGACTCAGAGTGAAGGTTACTTATACATGGAGAAACAATTAAGCACCCTACTCTGAACCGGGCCAGTCTTGCTGTGCCCCATCATATCCTGATGGAGTGGTTTGCTCAGGGTCTGTCCTTCTCTCCAGACTGCAGCACCCTGAGGGTGGAATGTCAACACCACAGTCCACTGCCCTGTGTGGTACCCGGCATCAGTAGATGCGGAGATGAGAGAATGATTGTATAGGTGAAGGGGTGGAGGGTACATGTGGGCATATGGAGCATCTCAAGCTCATTTGAAGATGTCTCTGAACTGTTCCCTCTGCAGCTCCACCAGTCCTTTCCATGGAATCAAGAGGAAGTAGACTGTCACTAGTTGTCACAGGGAGGGCAAGAGAAGCCTCTGTCTACCTGCTGGAACCATTCATGCATACAGATCAAATTTCCATCTGACTCAGCTTCCTGGAACTCCCACAGAGAGGCACGTCTGTCACTACATGGCCAACCTGACATCAGAGTTGCCAAAGCCACAGGCATGTGGGAGATAACATGCATCCTCTCGGGTAGCCCTATGGAAGCCTGAGAAGGCCAACAATGTGTCACACTCTCCACCACTCGCCAGATCTGGGAATGCACAAGGCAGGGTGAAGATCAGCAGAGCCTTCTCCACAGATCTCTTACTTGCCAGGAGCCAAGGCAGTAGCTGTTGCAGAGTCCCCTGTGTTACCTGTTCAGTTGATAACCTTAGCCATGCAAGTCGCCTTGGGCTCTTCAGGAGAACGTTACCCTCACTGTGGACACTCAGGATTTATAGGTATCTTAGTTCCTTTTCCACTTTGATAAACTCCTCTGATAAAAAACAACTTCAGGGGTAAAGTTTCTTTGGGCTTAGGGTTTCAGAGACAGAGCCCATAATGTCAAGGAAGGCATGGTAGCAAGCAGTCAGAGCAGAAAGCCAGATCACCACATTTTCATCTACACACAGGAAGCAAAAAGAATGAACAAGAAGTGGGAGGAGCTTATAAACCTCAAAGCCCACCTCCAAGGATGAAACTCAAAAGAAATGCATGATGGGAAGTCCATATGGGGCATGAGATAGACCTGGGAAAGCCCTTATAACAGTCTCTTCTCTTTGCTGCATATAAAGCAGTTAACTGTTCTTAAAAGCCCAGAGAGCTCAGAGAAGACTCTGTGGGACATGGGAGCTAGTGCATCTCCCCGGAACCTCCCATGTCAGCCAGGATGCCAACTGCTTCAAGTGTCTGCAAGGTCAGGAAGTTCTTATACAAAGCTCAGAGGGCCTCAGTGGTGACAAGAGAAATACTAACTCTTCCCTCAGGGCACTTCAAATGGCCATGAAGAGAATCAATCACAGCTATGAAACACTGCAGACCCAGTTCAACTTTGACAACATTGACAGAGCTATCAAACTATGATTCAAAGCAAGGCCATGTGTACTGTTATTTGATATAAAAATGTTGAGCATTCAGGATGAAATGGGATTCCTGGAGAAGCAAGAAAATCTGATTTATAATTGAAATAAGGGACCACACACTCTTACATGCGCACCCACCTTGCTATTGAAACAATGAGGCAGGAACTTGAAAATGATGACAGTTTTTTTTTTTAAAGAAAAAAAAATGGTGTGTGACAGGTTGAAAATGTGTATCAACTGAGAAAAAAAAATAAAATGGAAACAAGAAAAAATACCCAAGTGGAAATGTCACTATGAAAAATGTAATTTTATAAATGAAAACTTGAAGAGATTGCTTTAGTGGTAGACCAGAAAACAAGCCAAAGTGGGAACAGCTATAAGATGTCAATGGCTCCACAGCAACAAGTCCCACTGTGGGCCAGCTGGTTTATACTGGAGAATCAAAGGCAGAGACAGCTATGACAGCCCTTCTGGTCAAACCTCAGGGACAGGCGTCAAAAATGACCTGCAAGGGGGCTTAGATTTAATAGGAACATACTACAGAAGATTGTAGGCTCCTAGGCACTGTCAAAAAAACATAGCAGTCATCAGGCAATTGTTGGGGGCTAGCATCTTTGTGTAGTGTCAATAAAGACAGTTTTCTAGAGAGGTTGAAGGAGGAGACAGAACAGGGAAGCCAAAAGAGACCGGACAACCCACTATCTTCTCAAGTGACTGTACACACCCTAGTGGCTGAACCTCCAACTATGAGTACTGGGAGGAGGAATAAATCCTAAAATGGGCAAGGCATGTCACTAACCCACAAACAAATGAGTAGTAGGAAGCCCACAGCGAGGGAAACCAGTGTCTACAGTCATTATAATACCTTATCTAAAATGTCCAGTTTTGAGGGAAGAAACATGGGGAATTGTTACCGACACAAGACTAAAGAACATAGCAGAGAATTCATAAGAAAGGCCTACTTGTTTATTAGACTTAGCAGTCATTGCAGATGTATATTCATTCTTTAACAGACACTAGAAGACAATGTCCAATCAAATAGCAAATTGTGACAAGGCAAGAGATTGTCTGTTAGAATCCAGACTAAAGTCCCGTGTAGAGCAGTATGGTTCACAGGACTGAATTGAAGAGAAAAATACCACTGAAAGAGGCCAGATGTGGGCAGTCAGAAATGTGATTGTTTCAACTGAGTTAGTTTATTGTGACGACCAGAGAAGGATGGGATGAGGAAAAACCAAGATGAAGCGGACATATACATAAAGAGAGTTCCTGCCTGAGAGGAGTGCAAAGGAGCAGAAAACATATAAAAGAAATAAAATTTGAAGATCTCTCCACAAAAAAAGAAAAGTTTTAAATAACTTAAGCCTCATCTAAGAAGCCCAGCAATCTCCAACAGGAGACTCATACTCAGTTTCACTGAGATTAAAATACAAACAGACAAAACAAGAAGAGAAACCTTGAAAATAGCAAAAGAAAAGATAGCCCAACAAGAGAAATGGCAACTTGTCTCCTGAAGCAATGGGAGTCAGAGGGGGGTGGTGCACCTCTCTCAAAATGCTGAAAGTGTAGAGTCTGTCACCTGTGAACTGGGAAGTCAGAAAAATTATCGTCCAAAAGCGTCTGTAAGTCTAGTGTAGTGACACACAACTTTAGTCCTAAAACGTGGGAATAAGACACAGAAAGTTCTAGGTCAGCCAGGGATACATAATGACTCTCTCTCTCTCTCTCTCTCTCTCTCTCTCTCTCTCTCTCTCTCTCTCTCTCTCTCTCTCTCT
>NW_021604683.1:709851-724851 GCF_004785775.1 Grammomys surdaster | reverse complement strand
CTTCCCTGACCATTGTAAAGTCCCTCAGTGATATCACAGAGTTTGGATTTGAGCAGTCATTGTAATAGCCCCAAGATATCACAGAGTGATGCTGACATTCACTGATCATGATTGGTTGGACCGGAGATTTCTTCAGGATCGTAGAAACTTGTCCTACTTATTTCTTTCTACATCTGTTAATTTAAAAATGTCTATAAAGAAAGCTTTTAGTAACCAACTATGTGTGGATTACACACGTGTTAGACAGGTGGATGGAGACGTAATTGCAATGATATATTACTTTCTCTCTGTGTGTATGTGTGCCTGTTGAAATTTTTCAAAGAAATTGAGTTTGTCTAGAACAGGTTCCCTAAATTGGTGGGGATTCCCATACAAAAACTAGAGGAAATCTCAGATTTCTATTTATATAGATGACTGAATGGATAGTAGCTAGCTAGCTAGGTGATCAATTAAGTGAATGGACACATTTATAAGTTAAATAGGCAGAAATAGATTATAGATGCACTGATCGATCAGTAAATAGGCAGACAGATGGGCAGATGGACGGACAGGAAGCTAATACAAACTGGAAATGTGTGGCCAAGGCAGTAGTATTCCATCTTGACCTTAACACCCTCGCTGTCTTCTACAGACAGAAAAGCTCCGTTGCTTGCTCATGTCACTGTTTAACCAAGCATCCACTACTTCTGAATGTGCAAGTCATTTCTAACTTCTTTTAGTAATGGAAAGTGACAACGTGAATAGCCTGACATATGTACCATTTTATGGCTTGCCAAGATACTCTGAGACAGAGTCTTAAAAACAGCATTAGTAGTTCAAAGGTGACCCATAAATATGATTTCGCTAAAGATAGTCAAACCTCCTTCTGTAAGGCTTCTCTGGCCAGTTTGCAATGAAAAAAAAAAGGATATAGCCTTTTAATTTTAAATATTTCCAGCTTATATTTCATATTAAATTATTGGCACTGGGAGGACAGACCAGTGGCTAATGATGCAGGAGACAGCTCAAAATTCAGTGCAAGCTTTGGAACATGGAGTCCTCTAGATCCTGATATGAAAATGTTACTGCACTAGGGAGTGCAGTCTGAGTGGGCTGCTTCTATTGAACAGTTTCAACACACACACACACACACACACACACACACACACACACACACACATGCATGCACGCGCACGCACGCACAGAGAGGGGGGATATAAATATATAGGCTCCTACAGAATTATCAAAGATAACATTTGTCATTGGTGCTTATGGTGAGTTCTCCTTGTATCCAAAGAAGCAAAACAATAAAATGAACAAGTGACTTTTTGGAAAGAAAGAAAAAAAGAAGAGAGAGAAGGAAGGAGGGATGGAGGTAGGATGGCAAGAATGCCTTAGAACTGGAATCTATGTGCCAGCAGAAAACCTCACAGTCTTTTCAATCTCCACCACCACCCACACCTACACCCCAGCCCCTGCTGCCCCATCCCCTGCCACTGCCACCTAAGCAAGACCTCAGGGCTCAGGTGTGACTCTTCCCATCATTTCTCAGTTTGCTAGCATGGACAGGTTGTCATGTGTTGTTTTATATTTTTGCTAGTCCGACAAAGCTTCAGGAAGTGCACTGGATGCTTCCTGCTGCTCCTGGATAGGATTTTCTCCAGAGCAAAGGCCCGAGGGCTATGAGGAGGCCAGAGCATCTCCAGCTCGAGGAGATGCTTGCTACCACAGCGGCTGGGCCCACTCCCCCCAGGCCCATGGTGTGCCCATTGCTGCTGAGTCTGAATTCATCCTTCTGATGTACAGACTTAGCATCTGGTTGGTTGTTTGCATTGAGTGTGGTACTGTTTCAAAGCATGGCTTTCTGACTTTAAGAAGAAAAATCTACATTCTCGTGGCTTTTTCAAACCCAGCCCCTTCTCCCACAGGACCAGTCGGTGCATACCACAAAAGACAGGGGCCGGCTTTTCATATTTCTCCTCTAGAGTTCGGGGCACTTGAACTGGCAGCTCTTTGTGTAAAGCTTGGCATAACAATCCATGCAGCATGGACTGCCATAATTTTAGAGAAAGACACAGGCAAAAATCACACAGAATTTTCTTTGGAATTCCCTCTGATTTTTTAATTGGTGGCTCTGCCACTGCAGAGTGGCTCCTTTCTCCTCTTTTCTGTTTTTTATTTTCCTGTGTTGTGCAGTAAAAGCACAAATTTCTAAGAACCTCATCTTACAGAAACCTGGCTAGAAATGGTGCCGGATTCCTGTGGGCTTGTGAATAGTATTCTGTGCAAACCCTCGTGTTTCATGGTTTACGGTTTGATGTGTTTGCTTCTTTGCCAAAGGGAAATCCTTCCCAGATCCTGTTACATGTATTTCTATACCTGCAAGAAGAAAATATTTGCACACACCTATAAATTATTCATCACCTTCTGACAGACACATTTGCCAAATTTACCTTTTGACCTTCAGAGAATACAACTAGGAGAGAGGAGAGCAGAGAAGAGGGCTCAGTGTTTGTTTTAGTTTTTATACGTGTTTTTAGAGTGTGTCTGTAGATGTGTGCAAGGCGTGCCCACAGGTGCATGGACATGCAGACAGGTGCATGTGTGTGCCCACAGGTGCATGTTTGTGCAGGTTACAGGCAGTCTGTAGTGTCACCCCTCAGGGGAAGCCCCACCATTTCCTTTTGAGACAGTCTCTCTCTGGTTATAAGCTGGCTGATCACTAAGCCCCAGACATTTATCTGCCTACCTGCCTCTCAGCCACCAGGAAGCCATGCACATTTCACCTTGCTTTTCCATGGTAAGAGGGATCACACTCAAGACCCTCCCACACTTTAACCACTGAGACACCTCTCTGGGCCTAGGGCTTGGTTTTTAAGATTTTGTTTTTTATTTTTAATGATGTATATAGAAGTGGAATAGGGAGAAGAGTACACATATATAAGTGGATGTAGGAGCCAGAAGACAGTGTCTGACCCCTGACCATGGAGCTAACGGCAGTTGTGAGCAGTGCACCATGAATGCTGGGAGCCAAGCCCTGGTCCTCTGCAGGAACAGCATGCACTCTGAACCACTGAGCCATGGCTCCAGCCCCAGTGCTTGTCTTTGTATTTGGAGAGACACAGATCTACATGAGCTGTGCTCTGGGCACCTGGAGTTTTGAGGGAAGGCACACTCCCAGATCGTCAGTAACACTTGTAGCTAGTGAGAAAGACACTGCCAAACAAGAGTCAAAAGGACTGGAGGAAAAACAAAACTAAACAAAAAACATAATCCACATGCACCATGATGAGCTGGAATAAGCATTTCCAACTGTAACTCTGATGGAATGATGTTTCAGACTCGGAGACAGACAAGTTTTTTAAGGCAGGCAGAGATACACAGGCTCAGCAACACTCCAAATATCTAACCAGAATCACACCCCCAAATTGTGATTAGGCTCCAAAGGACAACATGAGGTACAAAATGATATCTAAGGAAAAAGCAAGGGGCTCCATTTGTAACCAGTGGCCAGTCCAGCCTGTGACCAGTGAGAAACTTAAGTACACTCCATTAGGAAACATGAGAGTATCTGAATGTATGTTTCAAAATCCCTTTCAAGAAAGCCACATTTTTCCTGGGGATAGAATCCAGTAGTAGAGCATCTTCCCAGCATGCACAAGGGTGCAGCTTCAATCCCACTACCACAGAATACATGGAGAACGAGAAGCAGCATCTCTGTATCTGAAGTGGGACTCTCCACAGCATCATGCACCGAACAGAGTTGTTCCGCCCGCCCCACCACCCTCATCACCGCGCTTAGAACAATTTCATAGTTGGTTTGTCATGCTGGTTGCTCTTCAATATGCTCACTATAAAATCTCACTCTCATTTTATATATATATATTGAAGCCAGAGAGGGAAAATCCAGAAGTTAACTCAAATAAGCAATTACACAGCACATAAACTCTAGGGGAACTATCTTTCTTTCCCTACGCCCATCAGCCAACAGGACTGAGCTGGGAAACCTGTAGCTTCACCCTGACAACTCTATCACTGAGGGAGGTGCTCCCCTCATGGAAACCCAAATTCCTGACATGTGCTTTGGTTGGGGACAGCTGCCAAGGCACCACCCCCTCCCATGGGTGAGACTGATGTCAGCCGCAGCCCTGAGGTAGTATCTCTAAGGACAAGCTTCACTATTGCTCAGTCCTCCCTGAGATCAATGACATCTACCCAATCACATCATTTACTTTATCAATCCGAACATGACCTCCTTAATTAGCCCCAGAAGAAAGGAACAGTGATGGCTATCGGCAAGCTGAGGAAGGACAGACACACCCACGTTGAGCCAAGCATGCTACCAGCCTGTTCCTGGGGTGGGGGCGGGGCAAGCTTGGTCATACATGGTTATGTCTTCAGCGTCTCCTTCTCCAGCCTCCCATGGTCAGACATGGATAGCCAGATTAAGTTACCCTCTTGCGGCTGGGGAACTGCCAGAGGTCCTAAAGGACCTAGGAGCTGAGGAGATGGTTCTTTCTGTCAGTTATGTTCTTGACATGCAAGTGTGAGGACTCAGGAGTCCAGAAACCACACAAAGCTCAATGTGGCAACACATGATTATAATCGCAGCACAAGGGAGGTGGAAGCAGGGGGATGTCCCTGAAGTTTGCTGGCGAGATAATCTAGCTGAATCAGTGAACTCCAGGTTCAGGAAGAAACCTGATGTTGACTTCTGACCTCTACACACACACACACACACACACACACACACACACACACACACCTGTACATACACATGCCTCTCTCTCTGTCTCTCTCTCTGTCTCTGTCTCTCTGTCTCTGTCTCTCTGTCTCTGTCTCTCTGTCTCTCTCTCTGTCTCTCTCTGTCTCTCTCTCTCTCTCTCTCTCCACACACACACACACACACACACACATCCACATGCAGTGAATGGAGGAACTTCTATGCAAATTTATTTCCAGGAATGCTGGCACTGGAGAAGGAGCCCTCTGCCCTCTGACCTGCCTCTGTCCTAAACCACAGCCAGGAAATGTGTGTAAGGGTTCACAGCATAAAACTCCATGGGACTGAATCCATGCTGAGTGCCATTGTCACAGAATACACAGCTGTGACTGTAGAAGCTTGGGGAAGGTGGCCTTCAGTGCCCAGCCTCAAAGCTGGTGTCAAATATTTTTAGACAAAGTCAGAGAGGATTGTGTCAGGTGCTTCTCTATGCTTCCCCGAACACTCCACACTGAGAGCCCTCTTCCCTGCCCCTTCAGGCATGCATCAAAGTTCTCAGACACTGCCAAGAGAGATTAATTCTCCCGCTGGGATTTTATTTAGATGCATTTTAACACACAATGCCTGCTTTCCAATTTTAGATCTAATCACCCTGTGAGGATGGAAATAAGATGTTGTCCTCTTACAGCAAGGGCAAAGTTCTGTACAGAATCGCCCCCAAATGGACAAGACTTAGCAAAGACAAAGTGAACATTATCACCTTAAACCAATG
Organism: Grammomys surdaster; assembly: GCF_004785775.1. NCBI lineage: Eukaryota > Metazoa > Chordata > Mammalia > Rodentia > Muridae > Grammomys > Grammomys surdaster. The sequence continues at coordinate 719,377 of NW_021604683.1, read as the reverse complement.
ATATTAAAATAATAATGAGAAAGGGGTTCCTGGCTGCCCCTCCATGATGCCCAGTCAGTGCACATTTTAAGCTGAGAGGAAATCAAGTACAAGGTGGCTCCTGAAGAAAAGACAGTGATTCCACAAATAGGGACAGGAAATAGCTTCCTTCTCAGCTGTGTGACATACTTTCTCACCTGACCCTGATCCTGACTCTCCAGAGAAGAAGCAAACTCTTTAAGATTGATTGAACCAGAGAGTTCTTTTTCTGTGGAAGCCCCCAGTGTCATCAGCAGGATGACCTGCTCCTAACCTTCAGTCCTTCTGACTGGGGCTCCTGCTTCTAAGAATTCAGCCCTAGAGGCTATTGTACTCACTAACTGCCTCAGGTGCTGAAGAACTGCAGGAGGCCCACCCTGCCCCGAGGAGCAATCTGGGAGTTCATGGTTGCAGGGAGAGAAGAACATTTTCTTCAGTGGTGCAGCCAGAGGTAAGTTGCCCACACTCCTGTAAATAACAGCCCCACTCCAGATGCCCAACAACAAAACAAAGACATCAAAGTAGAGGCCAGACTAGCTGGGGAGAGGCAGACAATGAACAGGAGTGGGGGAGGGGTGTAACAGAGTGTGAACATGATCAATATGCTCTATACATGTATGGAGAAACCTTAGCACATATGTGCTAATATAAAAAAGGATGCTAGCTGAGCCGTTCACAAGCAGGTGTGTTCCAGGAAGTAACATATTGATGTACAGAGAATACAAACAGAAAACCTGTTCTCAATGCAAAGGGGGCAGACAAAGAAGTGGCAGCAAATGCATTTGATTTCTTGAATCCTGAGAAAATCAGGGACGTGTTTAATGTATTAAATCAATAAGGGATATTGACTTAAGGAGAACAGTACAGTAAAAAAGGGGGAAAATTACATAGGAAAAACAGCCAATAAGTAGGATAACATAGCCACAGTAATCCTGAAGCTGGAAAGTACAGAGCCTGAACATATTTCTTTCTTGGTTTCTTTCTGTAGTTTATGAGTTATCAACAATGAATACAATTTTCTTTCTAATCAGAATTTACAATTTAAATGAAAGTGGGATATAAAAACACCTGTAAGAAAATATCCAAATACTCCAATATTTCTCAAAGTTCCAGGAAACCAGGGGAAGAGGAACTGAGTGGTGTGGCCCTGTCTAAGCTCTCAGTCATCCTGACTCTCGTGCTCAGCAGAAAGGCTCCTGTCAACATCCAGGTAGCATCGTTCCACACCAATGCTGATCACAGGACAGGAAGCCACCAAGATCCATTGCGTTTCAACAGTTAAAGATGTCTGTCCCATCTGTAGAGTGAGGAGACTCACTTACCATCTCCTCAAGGTTCCTTCATGCCAGATACCAGATCTCCACAAGGGGAACCAGGTCTACATGAGACTTAAGTGATTTTAAAGAAACCAGCAGAAGAGCAGTAACAAGGGTCTCAGTGTTACTGCTGCATAATTTACTAATAAGTACAGAGATACTGGGGAGTGCCAGGCTCAAACCAACCTCTGCCCTGAGGCCCAGGACCTCTGCAGGGACATAGCCATGAATGGTGTGTGCACACGGGCACATAAATACATTCACGTGACAGCTAATTCCATGTCAACTGGGCTTCGGGGTACTGAGACATTTATCCAAGTGCCATCTGGGGTGCCTATGAGGGTGTCTCCAGACAGCAGGAGAAGTAGGATCCATACATGCATAAAGAAGATGGCCCTCCTCATTAGAATGCCTTAGCCAGCCCAATGTGATGACGTCAGTCTTCAAACAGGGTTAAAATTTGTATTTTTCAGTTTCCTGGTCTCAGCCTTCACTCTTAAACTCCATCATCATCAACCCAGTGCTCAGTCTGTGTCACCCAATAAACGTAGATAGAGAGTGACTGGTAGATAATAGATGAATGGGTGGACAAACAGATAAATCGATAGACACTCGATAGATGATAGGTAATGGATACAGAGAGGAGATCCATGAGAGGTACTACCCTCACCTCTTTTTCTGTTGTTGTCATGAATATGACAAAAGCAATCTAAATAAAATCTTAATTCAGCTCCCAGTTGCAGGTGATGGCTCATCATCGTGGAGAAGTCAAAGAGGTGGAACCTGAAGTGCTCAGTCACAGCACATCCACAGTTGAGATCAGAGAGCAATGAACCAGTGCATGGTGGCGCTTGCCTCTCTCCAGTCCTACGTAAGGAGGGTCACTCAGCCAGGGAATGGTGCCATCCGCAGAAGGTAGGGCTTCCCACTCACCAAGACAATCCCCTACAAACGTGCCCACAACACAACCAGTTTCACACACTCCCTCATGGACCCTCCCTTCCCAGATGATTTAAAATTGTGACAAATTGAGAATTAAAAACTAAGCCATCAAAGATAGATATAGATGCTAGGTAGATCTAGTCATTTCTTAGGGGATGAGTGGTCATGTTGATAGATAGATAGATAGATAGATAGATAGATAGATAGATAGATAGGCAGATACATACATACACACATACACACATACATACATAGATATTTCTCCATTTCCTGTTGATTACATTTTTTTTCTGGAGAATCTAGGCTAATATAAACACACATTTGCATATTATGTCTCTATATAAACATACATACTTATATAACTATCTATCATGTATACATAACTATATGTACTATATATAATATTATATTATATAACTGTATCTGCACACACAGGAAGAAAGAGAGAGACCTACAAACTTGGTCAGGAGACCTTACCCTGCTGGTCCACTTAGGTGAAGTTTTAGAATCGAGCCCTTGATTTCCAAAGACACGTTGAAGATGGTTTTACACTGATACATGCATCTGAGGACGTCTTCCTTACAGCCCATCACACCCACCTAACCTCTCCAGTCTGTGCCTCCTTCCTCTGAGAGGCAGACAGCAGTGACACACAATGATCTCTCCAGAGACTTGGCTCCTGGGACGGCCTTCCCTGCCCCCGGCTGGACATGGTCACCTTGACAGTTCGCATTTGCTGTTCAGTCCTGTCACTTCCTGTGTCACTTCTGTTCTATCTCTGCTGACTACCGCACTGAGTCAAGGAGCACATTGGCAGGCATCAGGTTTTGAAGAATGCAAACTGAAAGCTGACATTATTAACGAGTCAGCCAGCTTCCGATGGAAACTCAGACCTTCTTATGCCCCTGGAAGCCCCAGTGCTGGCAGCCTTGAGTGCTTATGTCTACTGGATCACAGGTAGTCAGGCCACAGAAGCACTGCATCCAAGCTCAGAGGGCTCTCTGGAATTCTCTTAAGTCTTTCTATAACTATATATATATATATATATATATATATATATATATATATATATATATGTACGTGTACGTGTACGTGTACGTGTACGTATACGTATACATATAAAGAGAGACCTAGCATCTATGCAAATATGTAGTTTAAATTAGACTAGATTCTCCAGAACAGTGTAAAGCGCCAGGACATTGAGAAGTCTGTCTGTCTGCCCCTCCCAGTATCCATGTTCTCTATTCCTCCTCTAAGCATAGCCCACATCCAGACGGCTCCTTAGGGAAGCCTTTCCTCATCATCTTACCCCCAGCGCTCTGGGTACATGCCCTAACCATGAAAGAGACAGTAAGCTCCCTGACATTGTACAGCAAGGACAGTCATAGCTTCTATGGCTGTTTTTTGCACAGCATCTACATCAGGTGCCAAGCATTCCCACACATACAGTGCTAGAAACTGCCAAGGCTCAGAATCTTTCCTGAGATTGCCAAACTGATGAGGCATCTCCAGCAGACTGCACTATCCACAGGAACCGAGGACCAGGATGCTTGAACCTCATGAATGCCTCGGCAGCAGAGCCACAACCAAGAAGAGAGCATCACAGCAGGCTTTGCACGTTCAATTCTCTTTCCCATGCTCACGAAGATTATGGAAGAAGAAAGAAAAATGAATGTAAGGAAATTGAATTCCATCACAGTCATCTTTTCTGAGAGTCTCAGCTAAAAGAAAGTATTGTGATGGTTTGTATATGTTTGGGCCAGGGAGTGGCAATATTTGGAGGTGTGGCCTTGTTGGAGTAGGTGTGGCCTTGTTGGAGTAGGTGTGTCACTGTGGGTGTGGGCTTAAGACCCTCACCCTAGCTGCCTGGAAGTCAATCTTCCACTAGAAGCCTTCAGATGAAGATGTTGAACTCTCAGTTTTGCCTGTACCATGCCTACCAGGATGCTGCCATGCTCTTAACTTGATGATGATGATGGACTGATTCTCTGAACCTGTAAGCCAGCCTTTATAAGACTTGCCTTGGTCATAATGTCTGTTCACAGCAGTAAAACCCTAACTCAGACAAGTATGAAATGAAAACTGAGTTGAGGAGATGAAACCTGCTAGGCCCTGTGTAGCTTCAGGGACTTCCACACAAACACACTGCCCACTCTGTCCTCAGGAGTACCACAGGATTGGAGTCATGATGAACAATAATCAGAGAGAGGCAGTAATTTCCTCAAAGTCAAAGTTTGTTCTGGAGCTAAGACATGAACTTAAACCCAAAGCTGGCCTTGTGAATACTCTCCGTAAGTCACCCAGAGGAGACCCAGGTAGGAAAGGCAATGTTCATGCTGGGAGAGTCAATGGCCAGACATCACTGAGCAGTGACTTATCTTTTAGAATTCCAGTGACAACACACTAGTGTGGGGCGTCTGAGCCAAAGCAAACTTGGCTGAACACATAAAGCTCTTCTGTCAGGAGCTCCTACTTCCCAGAGCTGATGCCAACGAAACTGGGGACCCTGTGGATCATGTCCTTACTCCAGATAGCACACTGATTCCCTCTCAGGCATCCTTCCTTCCAGCCACCTGTCCTCCCAGCAGCTTGGTGGGAGGAAGTTTCCTTGTAGATTTGTATAATTAATTCTATCTGTTCATCTTTCCCTCCTTCATCTATCCCTCACCATTTACATATAATTCTACATTATCCACCTATCCATCAATCAATAGGATTGTCCACCCATTAATATATGTAACATATTTATCCACTATCTGCCTACTTACCATCCATCCACCAACCCACCTACTGCCTATCCATCCACACAAACACTTAAGCACCTATGTATCGACTTACTCATATCACCCACCTAGACTCAATCCCCTCTGACCCATCCACAAAATCATTTATTTACATATCCACATATTCATCTACAGGACCATCAGTCTATATCTCCACTTACTCATCCACAGGACTGACAATCTATGTATACATCTACTTAACTATGAGACAACCTATCTATATATTTACCTATTCATCCATCTATCCACCTGTAGGACCACCTATCTAATATATCTACCTAGGACTGCCTATCTATATTTCTACCTAGTCATTCAATACCTACCTATCCCATCAATACATCTACCAAGCCATCAACCACCTACCTACCCATCAACTTGCCCACTTCCCCACTAACCACATACATTTCCATCCACCATTCACCTCTTCATCTACTCTACCCATAATCTTGTACAGGGGTTCACTGTGTATGAGGCATTTGGCTATAAGATAAGCTGGTTACTGTCTCTGTCATCACAAGGCTTTGGCTGGGTATATATATCCAATCTTCGACTACTCAGTATCTATATAGTAGTTCAGTGACAGTTTGGTAAGTACTGCAAAAGTGCCTCAGAGGTGCTAAAAGCTCACAGCAGAGATCCCCACCTTATTGGTGGAGTGAAAGTAGACATCAAGAAATCCAGGCAGCAAAACTAGAATACTGAGGCTAAGGCTGCTGCCCTAGAAAAGAACCCATGGATTCAGATGGGGTTCTGAACTTTGCTACTTTGTTAAGCAGGTCTGTAGCTTCAGGATCCTCCCAAAGTCTCTGTTTTATTTGTGTTCAAATCTGGTAAGAATACTGAGACCTAAGAGCTGTGCAGAGAACTCATGGAGGAAAGGAATGGATGCCTGGAGGACCAGCAGCCCCAGATAAACACAGTCGGTTTCATCCTTGACCCATCACTGACTGGCCTACCAACTTCTCCAACTATGATTAGAATACCAGGGAACTGGTCATGACGAAACAGCAGCCCCTTACCATATAGTATGTTGGTTTTCACAGTGGCATGCCTATTTTTAGGGATTGTTTTAAATATGTTCAATTTGGGTTCAATGGTGGGACAGTCAAGACCAATGACATTGTCTGTCTGTCTGATTCTATATACATGTTCATGTGTGCGGTTTGTGTGCACATGGAGGCCAAAGGTTGAAGTCTGATATTTTCCTCAATTGCTCTTCCACAGTTGACAGCATCAGCTTCTGCTTTCTGGTTTTTTTTTTTTTTTTTTTTTGAAACAGGGTTTCTCACTGAACCTGCAACCTGAGATTCAGTGAGGACAGCTGGCCAGCAAGCACCAGGGGTGTGCTGGTGTCAGTATCCTTGGTGCTGACTTTCACATAGGTGCTGGAATTGACTCAGGACCTCAAGTGAGTGCAGCAAATTCTTTATCACTGAGCCATCACCTTTTCCATCATGATGTCATCGCCTCTTACTGGTTAAATGTGACTCCTAGAAGACAGCTGTCCTTCATGGATATGAGTTTCCATGGAGAATTTAAGCCACAGTATTCTTATCAGCCATCAACTTGGAACAAACCATGTCCTGGCTCCAGCCACTGTGTAACCCCAGGGAAAGAGGAAGCACAGGCTGGAGTGAAGATCCCTGAGGGACACCCTCACAGAGTGATGTCTTCAGCAACAGAAAGGCCAGATTGGGCCGCAAGGAAAGGGCATCATGTGGAACTGTCATCCTGACTGAGCAGGTCAGACACTGCAGTAAAATGTCATATCTCCAGCCGCAAAGGCCCTGAGTCCTGCTCTGCTGTGAGACACGTGTGGCTATCTGGAGAAGAGTGCCTCAAGGGCTACTTGTGTGTGTGTGTGTGTGTGTGTGTGTGTGTGTGTGTGTGTGTCTGTCTGTCTGTCTGTTATTGGCACAGGGCTCCACTGATGCGGGCACTCCACATAGGCTACGATGGCTGGCCAGCAAGCTCCAAGCATTCTCCTGCCTCTGCCTCCCTAGAGTTAGGATTAGCAATGCATGTCATCTGGCTTTTATTATCAAAAAATCCTCTGGTTTACTCAGCAAGTATTTCATGGACTGAGCCATATTCCCAGCTCTGGAATGGATGTTGAAGCCTATGATAACTTTGCCTGGATCATTCTAAAATGCAACTGGCCACCTCTGGCCAAGTCTACTTGTGAAATAATGGCTTTGGCTGCCTCCAGGCCCCTGGGAAGGAAGGGTTTCTGTCCTACAATGTTACAGAATGTGGAAGGGTTTCTGTCCTACAATGTTACAGAATGTGGAAGGGTTTCTGTCCTACAATGTTACAGAATATGGAAAGGTTTCTGTCCTACAATGTTACAGAATATGGAAAGGTTTCTGTCCTACAACGTTACAGAATGTGGAAACATACACCATCGCCCACTAACAAGATGAATAACAGCTAGCGCTCAGGCTGTTACTGTGTCCCCCACACAATGCATCACCTGTGCTTGCTTTCCGTCATCCTGTTAATAATCACTGCTGATATTCCAGACAACAGCCACCACTGATCAAACACTGACCAAGCACAAGGAGCCACACCAGGTCCTATACTCACATTTCCATTTATCTTTAAAACCTTCCCACAAGGTAGGTGTCTCGCTCATCTCAGCAGGTAGGAGCTGAGGACTCTGTGGTTCCAGTGGTCACAGACTACTGTAAGCCCCCAGCCACAGCTCCAGCCCCAGGCAGCCATTGGAGCCCTCCTCCTCCACTGCACCTCCAATGTCACTGGCCAAAGTGTGAACTTCACGGGCAAATCTATATTAGGGCTTGAATTTGAGAGTCCCCACAGGCTCGTGTATCTGAACACCTCTTCCTCAGCTGGTGGTGCTGTTTCGGAAGGTTGTAGGGTCTTTGGGATACAGAGCCTAGCTATGAAGTCTTTAGGGTAGGAGTTGAGGGTTAAAACCCAGCTTTGCTCTCTGTCCACTGCAAAAGCTCCCACTGCAATGAACCAAGCTGTTCTGAACTCCATGCCTTCCCCATAGTCATAGACTGTATCCCTTGAGCCATGAGTCAAAACAAAACTCTTCCTAGAAATTACTTCTTGTGGTGCTTTGTCATAGCAGTTAGAGAGGTAACTGATCTGAGAGACCTGTTCAGATCTAATCTATTCCTGCATATACCGAGGACTTGGAGATTGCTCTGGTTCCTCTTATACAGGGTCTGAAACACATGTCCCTGTGGGTACTTGTGAGGAGAGAACTAACCTACAGGGTGTATAAAAAGGCTCCTTTAAAAGGCTGCTGGCTGGGCAGATGCCCTGGTCAGTGCTTGCTGTACAGGTATGACAACCTGAGTTTGGGACCACCCTCACCCACAGTGGGGGAAGGGAGGGGGATGGGAGAGAGAGGAGGAGGTGAGGGAGAAGTGAGAGATGGAAGAGGAGAAGAAAGGGGAGAGGAGATAAAGAAGAAAGAAAGGGGGAGGAAGGAAGTGAATAAAAGAAAGGCAAAAGCAAGGAAAGATCTGAGAGAGAATTCAGCAAGTGAAGAGCACTTGCTGTTCTTCCAAAGGCTTGAGTTTGCTTCCCAGCACCCACACTGGTTGGCTTACAATTGCCTGTAACTTCAGCTCCAAAGGATCTAACACCCTCTTCTGGCCTCTATAAGTACCCCTGCCATAATTATACCTCACACACATAAAAAAAAAAATATCACCAGAAAAACTACAGTTATCATAAAAGCTGAGTGAGAGAGCATGGGAATTGCACCGGGGTCACTCTGCGGTTGTCAGCATAATACACATTTTCTCAGAGAATGGAAAGAACACTGTGGTTCTGGCTTCGAGAGCATTCAAATGTGGGCTGTGCCACTTGCTCCCATGGGCTTCATACACTCACGGTTCTTCTTGTGTGTTTCACAGGTCATAGACAGAAATCACAAGAGCACTGGACTGCATAGCTACGGGACACAGAGAGTAACTGTGTACAAATCCAGTAAAGAGATCAAGATGAGACATTTTTCAGTAACAGTATAAAGAGTAGTGACAGTGAAGAATATACGCTGTGAGAGTTCAACATGGTAACAGTATTGGGGAAGTGTCAGTGTGTCTGTGACATCTTTGCTTCAGTAAAGACCTCAGTCTGTGTTCTGAATAATTGATTACAGGATCCATTAACCTCCACACAATGACCACCTAAGAAACCACAGTCTAAAGCCACAGGAAGTAATAAATTGTGGGCATGGGTCCTTCATTACTAAAATTAAATGCATGATTAGGAGCTTCCAAGAATATCTTCTTCGCTGATTTAAAGAGCCCTCTGTGATGCACTAACCTAGGTGTCATGAAATCATCTAAAAACCTTCTCTGTGTGACCAGAATGATGACTATGTCATCCAAAGTCAGACAGCCACTCCTCAGTCCGTAATGGCAGCCTCTACAAGCATCAAGCACCAGTCCCCTCCACAGGCATCAGCCCCCTCCACAAGCACCA
>NW_021604683.1:692141-709841 GCF_004785775.1 Grammomys surdaster | reverse complement strand
ATCAGCCCCCTCCACAAGCACCAGTCCCCTCCACAGGCATCGGCCCCATCAGCTTCCACCTTCCTCTATGAAGGCTGTCAAAGGCCTTTTAGAAGTTTCAACTAGGGAGCACACCAAAAACTAATGAGAAAGGTGGGGGATATGGAGTCTCACTGGGAATGAGTGTGTGCTTGCGACAGAGGGGTGAGGCATGGCAAAACAGGTGGCACTTGGAATCTATCCCGAAGGCTGCCATCAGCTCTGTGATCTGGTTATTTTCATCCCCTTCCTCTAAATGTCTACAGGAGCAGGAAATGAATAGAACCCCAATTCAACAAATGTGAGTACAAAGAAAGGCACAGCCAGGGCACATCCACTTGGTGAATCACTTAATTCGGAACCCCAAATAATGTGTCAGGAAACGGACCCTAAGTGTCTCCTCGACCAACAAAACGAACGTAAGGGAGAAAGCATTTATTTTGGCTCACAGTACAGTCCACTGTGGAGAGGCCAAGGCTGCAGGCCACATCATCACATCCCTGTGCATCCATACTTAGAAGCAGGGAGTGCTGGGTCCCTTTCGCTACTTATGTAGCCCAGAATCCCACAGGAGTAGTGTCACCTACACTGGGGCAGGTCTTCCCACTTTAATGTAATCAAGATAACCCCCCACAGGCATTCCCAGAGGCCTGTCTTCCAAGTGAGTCTAGATTCTGTCATGTTTACTACTAATACTAACCATTCTCAGGCATGCCTCACCTGCCCTGGGAAACTAGGACTCTCTCCCAGTTCAATGGCTTCCTTAGAGAGAGAGAATAACTACCTTCCAAAGGTTCTCTCTAATGCTCTGGAAGGAACTCTCAAAGTCGTGTGCCCACCACTCAAAAGCCACATAGCAAAGAGACAGTAGAGGTTGGTTGTCAATTCTACACCATAGAGACAGAAGGGGACACTATCTCACACAGAGACACTGGGGGATAGGAGCTGGCAGGATCTCCTCCAGCTCTGGACATCCCCCTTACATATATCCTGTCACTGAAGGAACCCATTGCAAGGACTGTGGCCTCTACATGATTACAAAGACTTTGTAGGAAAAGCTAAAGAAATGCTGGGCATTCTGGGAAGAGAAGCCTCGTGAGTGGCCAAGCATATTGGGGAAGGTCTGTACTAGGGAGGCCTAGATAGGAAGGTTGCCAGTCTAGGGACAGCCATAGTTATGTAGCATGACACTGTCTCAAAAAATAAATCATAATGCATACACACATATATACATACATACATACATACATACATACACAGACAGACATATATTCATATATACACAGACATACACACACATTAACACACATATCTACACACATATACACATATATACATACACGCATACAGACATGCACACATATACACATATACATAAATATATGTACGTACATACACACACATGCAAACACACACATACATACACCTATATATACATATATACATACACACACACACACACACACACACACAGTGCCCTGCAGCTAGCTGCGCCTCCTCTTCATCTCAGCTTCCCTTAGTCTTCTCACCATAGCCTCCTGGCTCCACATTTGAAGAGGAGCTGTGGAGAATCTTCCAGAACACATTCATCCATAGGCAGGTCTCAGAGCCTATGAGAAGCCAAGGAAAATGAGCTGACCCTCTTGCCCATTGTGTGTGTGTTTGTATCTGTGCTGCTTCTGCCAAGGAGACCATGACTAGGAACAGGGCGGCTTTCTCCCACAGCTCCAGCCAGGCCCCTGCACGTGGCTGCTCAGAGCCTTGCTCCCAAGCAAAAGCTCCAGTCACATGCTGGCTCTTGGAAGCTTGCTTTTTGTGAAACGCCTACTTTTCAGTTCCCCCCATTGCTTGCTATTCCTCAGTGTCCCTGGCATGCTCAACAGCAAGCCTTGTCCACCAGAAACACAAAGCTGCCTTTGCGTAAGAGCCAAGAGGAAGGACGAGAAGAGCCGCAGCTGAGGGAACTCTCTCCTCACCACTCTGACTGGCCCCATTCTTCCCTTGTGCACTGGGGGTCACCCTGCCAGGGAGTGCGCACAGCTCGGAACTCCCAAGAGCTTTGTGTCTGGCAAGTAGAGAGGGAAAATAAATCTTGGGGAGAAGGTATAGGAAGGAAACACCATCTCCAGAGAACAGTGCTCTGAAGTGGTCCCCTGAGTTTCAAACTTCCAAGCTAAGGCCTCAAGAGGCAGGGACTTCCCTGCTACTTGAAGCAAGATGCCAATCAGGTAGGGTTGCTAAAACTAGGATTCTTACAAGGATGGGTTGATCAATTGATAACATACTCGTAGGTGATACATTGTAGACAGATGATTATAAACAGATGATAGATGAGGTTAGATAGATGACAGACAGACAAATGATAAGTAGCTGATAAACAGAGAGATAGACAGATGATAGATCAATAGAAAGATAGATGATACACAGATGGAAGACAGAGACAGACAGATGATAGATAGATAGATAGATAGATAGAAAACAGACACTGACAGACCAATGATAGATGATAGATGATAGACAGATAGATGAAAATAGAGGAAAAACAATCAATTATTATTTGATTGAATCCTCCAAGAATTTATGTATTAGAAACTTGAGCACGAGGTCCCCATGAGCAGAGTTAAGAAACAGGAAGAACCTGAGAAATGACTACGTTCTGCCGGCACAGCCCTCAACAAAGGTTAGCCTGTTCCTGGCTCCATGGGCTGTCCAGGGAGCACCTCTGTTAGAAGGCAAACTTTCTCTGACACCCTTGTCATGCATCACCATCACAGTGACCACGGTGTGCCCTGGGCATGGTGGAGCACACCAGACAACCTTCACCAGAGGCAGAGCAGCTGCAGCTCCATGCTGCAGACACCCTAGTCTGTCATCACAACCTGCCAGGTATAGTCACAGATGTTGCTCAAATATAATCTAAATTCCACAGGTCAGAGCATGTTCACAGAAAAAGCCTGCAGGACCCGTGGGAGGAGGCATGCACACCTGAATCTGGGGCAAAGGGGACAGGGAAGAAGCCAGAGCTGAGCATCAGTACCTTCGTTGCCCACAATCACACAATCTTAATCATGAGTTCTCATTAACAGCAGCTTTGGGTAAAGACTGTGAAGAGAATGTAGAACTGAAGCCAGAACAGAATTAACAGGGATATTCCAGTTCCTGCAAGGATCTCACAGACAGCATCTCAAATAGGACAAGATTCATACCAGCACCATGGCTGATATCAATGAGCTTCTCATCTCTGTGTGCCCTTCTTGTAGCTGTACCTCCCAAAGCAGGGGGGCACCTCAAACTCTCCAGAATGTAAAAGCCAGGAACCAGCCTCAAGTCAACCGAGGACCCCACAGACAAAGCTGGCTGGTATGGTATGCCTGCAGTGAGGTGGATGGCCACAGAACTCAGAAAGAACACGGAAAGGAGCCTGCGGCACAGCTCAAAGCTCCACAGACAGAGCAGCAGTTGAGAGACTAAAAATGGAGGTCAGGGTCAAAGTTCATTCTAAAAGGCCCATCGGCCATCATCACAACTGAAGGGTCATGCAGACTCAGCAAGACGAAGGGTCCCAGCAAAGAGACAACTAAATGGCACCTGGAGGGTAACCTGGAGTAGAGAAAGCTCTTCAAGGGCTGAAAGGCCTCTGAGTACAGTGTGACCCTTGGCTTGTAGTCACAAGTCAGTCATGGCTGAGAGTGGGGTTGGGGTGGGGTGGAGAAGAGAAGGGACACAAAACAAAAGCTTAATCATGCTGAATGTCAGAACAGGAAATCGGTGTGAGATAGAAAGAAGGGGGGTCTCTTTCTCTTTACAGTTTTCCTGTAGAACTAAAACCAATGATAAATTAAAATGGAAAAAACAAAACCACCACTACTCTGTTACGTTAGGATGAGTGAGAGGCTCCCAAGGCAACTACAGTGCCTGGGACAGGACCACAATTGAAAGGCAGAACTGTGCTGGGGTATCTATTTGCACCCAAGTTATTGGCAGATTGCTGAAGAGCCCTCTGGCAACACGTGGCATGGGACACACATGCTGATCCTGTCTAGCCCCTGATGTTGACACACAGTTTCCAGCAGAGCAAAAGCAGGGGTTAAGTCCTGTCTCAGTGCACCACGTGTCCCTGAGATATCCAAGGTATGGAAGTCTGGGGACAGTGGGGAGGAGGAACTGACCGGTCTTTTCAGCCCTTTATTCCATGTTCATAAATTCCACAGTCTGGCACACTGTCCTCTTCATAGAACACTTACAACCTGAGAGCAAACCCAGAAAGTCTACGGGCCCGGAACCAGGGAAAGAGCACTCAGTACCACATCCTCACATCCGGACAGCACTCTGGATACATAACAGCAACAAAGGATAAAAGGGCAGGAGCTGGCTGTAAACAGAAGTTACTGAGCTGAGTGTGGAATATAGGAATGTCATCCTGAGTCACAGTTATAGAGGAGACGTCTGGAGCTTGGGGTCTGCCTCTGAAGTGGGGAGGGGGCCCTGTTTGAGACAAAGCCTTCAACCTGTGGAATCCATCACTCCCTCCAAGTAGGTGGTGTTAGGATCCAGGTAAACGGTAGGACACAGAGCTGGTGAGGGGCTGGGCAGATGGACAAGCAGATGTCAGAGGACCCTGAGTTGAGTTTGCCTCCTTCTCCAAATCCTAACTAGGACATTAGGAGAAGACAGAAGAAACTCCAGTTACTACAGCTAAGAGGCTTGGAGAAACAACATTCCATGTATGCTACAGGAACTGAGTCAACAGCTAGGGAACAGCACATGGCTGCTGTTCTTTAGCCCTACCCTGTGACCTCAAGCTTTCTGATAGGAAGCAAGGGTAGTGGCACCCCTCCCCCAATCCTGTCAGATTCCACCACTATAGGACATACATTTAGCCAATGACTCTGTCAATATAAGCCTGGGCTCTCTCCAGACTGGGAATTCTTCTGAGGCCTTCCAGGCTAAAGCCAAAGTCACCAGTCTGAATTCTCAGTCAGACCTTGGGAAGAGTTCATGTCCACACTCACTTAGGGCTTGGGACAAACAAAACTCAGCTGCTTATGGCCATGTTCTCTGTCAATAGCCGGCAGAAGCCAGGCAAAGCAAAAAGGACAAGTATCTCTTTCCCCACACAACCACCCCTCTTCAAAGCCACTGTCCCTAGCCCATGCCAGGCTCTAACCTTGGACACGTGAAGAGCTTTGTCCCTTTGGAAGGGTCCAGCTGAGGGTAACCACACTTTCTCATGGTTAAGTATCTTTATATTACACAGCCTAGGCACGGTGACATTACCGGTGGGGAATTATGCAGCACATAGGTCACTAAGAGTCTCTCCCTCCCTCCTGGCAGAGAAGCACAGTCAATACTCAGTGTGGTCCAGCTGCTGCCGTCCCAGATTCACATCCCAAGAGGGGAACTTTATCCAAAATCTAAGTCCAAATCCCAAAGCTCACTGTGGCCTAGACAATCACTCTCAGGTCAGAACACCTAGGCTCTTTCTACCCATCAGCCTCTCCTCCTACCATGCCCTAAAGATACTCCTGCTCCTCACGTAGGATTCATGGAGTAACCCCCATGTTCATGCTGGGCAAAGCCCTTGGCTTCAAAACAGCATGGTCAAATGCCACACAGATGCCCCAGAAGGCACACTGGCCTTCCTAAGAAGGCCAGGGTCATGATTTTCTCACAGGCATGTCAGAAATTGAGTCAGACATTTTGCTCAGTGAGCTCAAGGCCATACTATCCTTCCTCAGTGGCTACCCTAGAAACCTTTACTAGGGGAAGGTCTTAGAAATACGTGCATGGGTCAGAGTCACTCTGTCAGTAGTGCACACACAGTGTGCATGCTCCTGTCAGTGCACACACAGTGTGCACATGTTCTTCTCTCTGATTTCCCATGCTCTCGATTAGAGGAAACCCTCCCTTTCCCCAAGAAGGCCCTGTCTGGTCAGGTCCTGACTTCTTTCCCACAACCATACTGTGCATAACTCTTCTACACTCTCCAACTTGATGTTCCAGTTGTTTGAACACCCCAAGCTCTCTCCCTTGACAGGGCTTTTGTAAGAGATCTTCTCTTCACCCAATATGTTTCTTCCCTTTCCTCCAACCTGTCTCTTGCTTTTGTTTATGTGATTTTCTCAACCTTAGAACCTCCTGCAGCTTGCAGAGCATGCTGGCCCTTGCTAGCCCTGTGCCTTCCTTACACAGCAGCAGGGTAGCCCTACCCCAGCTTGATGGTACAACCAGCCACCTGTGCCAAGCCCGGCCAAGCCCACCCACACTAGACCACTCATTGTAGGAGGGTGGGGCTGTGGGTTTGCTCACTGCACATGTCCCGTGCCTGCAGCATGCTGGGTACTGTAATTGGCTCACAGTGTGCTGGAAGGGAGGGAGAAGGACAGGGACCACACCTGCTGTGAGCCAAGCAACACTGTTGCTGTCTATATCTATCTTTCTCTTCCTCCCAGACTCTCAGTGCTGAGAAGAGCTACTGAGTCCTATCTCTAAGAAGTGCTGGCACCTGAAATGTCACCCGTGAAATGTCAGCAGAGTCCATGGAAGCTGAAGGAAACAAGCCCTCGTCCTCCTGTCAATGGTCACTGATTGAGATGAGGCTGCCAGCTCAAGCCCACAGCCAGGAGAGCAGCAGAGAAGGAAAGAAAAAAATGGTCAGAAGGAAGTATGCATACTCCCCCAGGAGAACAGCTGCTCTGTACACATCCTGCTGGAATAAACTGGGATCTGCTCATTTTTAAAAGCCACACAGAGACTAATTATCCACAAATGTGCAGGCCTGTTTTAGCAATACGTGTGAGCCTTAGGCTGAGCTCTGAGCCCCTCTGTCAGTTGTTGCCAGCTCCAGGGATTTCCATCAGAGCTACACCATTTAACATCAGGTCATCATGAGGTTGGTGGCTTAACCTTCCAGATTTTCTTTTCCTTTACCCTTTTTGCTTTTCTTTGTCATTCTCAAACAGAGATAAGATTTGGCCACTGGACGAAAGCCCCTGGCTGCACATTCAATGCGGGCGCAGAGTATTGAGCAAAACAAGGTGTTTGGGAGGTGGCTTAAGATGGAGTTTAGGGTGTCCCAAACCCCTAACTAAAGGATGCTAGAGTATGATAGAAAGTGGGAAAGACCAAGGAAAAATTTACAGACAATTGGATCTGAACATCCACACCACTTGGAACAATTATCTAAGGACCAGATTAATCACCCTAGGTTGACAAAGAGGACAGTGGCCTTTCCCATCCACCAAAGAGCTTGTCAGGCCAGGTAAGATCATCCGAAGTGTGGGACAGCATGTGTAGATGGCCCTGTGATATGTCAGTGAACATTCCCAACTACTGCCCTCCCCATGGAGATCAAGGAGAGAAAGCAGAAATTCTCCCCAAAGCTTCAACTTCGTATGAAAACAGATCAGCTATTGCTGGGGCTCTGGCAAAGTGGGCCAGTAGAGTGCAAGAGGCCCTGCACACACACAAACCCCAGAGCCCACACCAACCTTACAACCTAAGGGACTCCTGGTGTACGGGGTCAGTCTCAGCCTAGAGCCCCAGCTGCCCCCTGAATCATCCTCTGACCTTAGCGTTCTGGTCCCCCAAGGGAATGCCTTGAAGGAGGGATCCACTGTGCACCCTACTGGCTCCAGGCTGTGACAAACAGAGTTGAACATATCTTGGAGGAGGCTAGATTTTCCTTGGCAGCAATGAGCCATCCCAGAGGCCAATGGGGCATCTGAAAGCTGCAGACAAGCAGCAGATCACAGCTTTCCTCTGTCGCACACTGAGATACACAGGAGATACTTTATGTCTTCAGTGGAAGCTCTCTCCTGGAGACAAGAGAAGCTGAAGATGGCTCACAGGGGCTGGGCTATTCCTGGGTTCCAGGTACTATGCCCAATAAACAAACTGCCCTTCTAAGTAGTCCCTACTCTAAGGAACCCTCACTGTGCACATAGGGAAACCAAGACTCAGAGAGGTCAGATGGACCTGACAAAGTCATGTTGTGACCATAGTGGGTTGATAGGAAACCCAGAAGTTCCAACCCCAGAGTTCACTTTCCTACCCTTTTCCTTCAGGGCCTGGCCATTTGACCACCTAACATCAAGGTGCTCCAAATAAGAAATGGCAGGAGACCATGAGATAAACCTAACTCCAGGAGGCCACAGAATGGGCACTCACTGGGGGGCCTGTGACAGCACTGGTCAGACTTGAGAGTATATCCCCATGACCATGAAAGGAGCACAGTGGAAAATCTTCCCTTGGCTTGAAGCCAGTTCATGTGTCAACTCCAATAGAATCTGCAGGAACAAATGTTGACCCTGAAAGGCCTGTGTGTTTATTTCTACCCCTGCCCAAGACAGCAATAGCTGGGCTGAACCACAGGCTTGAGATACATAAGAGACATACAGAGAACAGCCTCTGCTCAGCCAAACAGAGATCGCCAGCTAACCAATTACAGACACCCCAGGATAGAAATGTGTTGCTACAGGCCATGTGGCACACTAGGGTACTTCTGCAAGCCTGTAGCGCTGCAGAGAAGGGGTAGAAACAATGTATCCAGCATGTACCACATACATAGCTCTGATTTCGTCTAAGGATATTCCAGTCAGACAGAGAAGCTCTATAGGCTGTGAGGCCGTCTTCATATCACCCCACTCACCCTCCATGCATATTGCATTGTGTAAATATCAGCTGATACAGAAATAACCATCAAAGGACCACAGACCGATGTGATAACTGACGACAGAGACTCCATCGTGCTGGTGCCTCCATCACCTGTACCTTAGGCAAGACCTTCAGGATCTGTCTATATTTCAATTATTAGCCTCTATGGCATTAGGAATATCTTAAGCCCATCTTCCTTTTTCACTGAAACATATCTGTTCTAAAAATTATCCAGTCCTTCCTGGGTTTCCATGAGGATTGATCTAGGACCATAATCCAGTGGGATTCAAATCCCTGACAACAAATGACTGTTGGTCTGCCTAGAGCCCATCTGCCTCCCTGGGTGCTTTAAGTCATCTCCAGATGACTTACGATGCCAAATACACTGGGAATACTGTTAGTTGTTGCTGAACCAGGTTGCTGAGAGAATAGTGACAATTTTAAAAGTTTGTGAAGGGATAGGGAAGATGACTCAGCAGAAAAAGACAGAAGAGCCTGACCACCTGAGCTGGATCTCCGTGTCCCACAGGTAGAAGAGAGCCTACACCAAAGAGTATTACTCAGGCACCAGCATGATGCACACACACACACACACACACACGACACGCACACACGGTACATAAATAAAAATGGCTCCAATGCAGTATTGAGCAAGTATGGGCCGGAGTTCAGATCCACCCACATGAACACACTGTCTGAGCACAGCCATCCCCCTACAATCTTAGTGCTGAGGAAGAGAAGGGATCCCTGCGGCTCATCAGACTGAAGGATCCATAAGTGCCAGGTTCAGTGACTGATCCCTGCTCAAAAGGATATGAAGAGAAACAGCTCAGAAAGGCATCCCATGTTGACTTCTGGCCTCCAGACACTAATATGTACAACACACACACACACACACACACACACACACACACACACACACAAAACAGCCTGTGAGAGCTAGGAAAGTCACTGTAGCGTGATTGCCGGACATGTGCAAGATCCTGGGTTCCAACCCCAACAGTGGGAAAGAAAAGATTACACTTGATCAGTATGGATGACATTGTTCTGACATTTCGAGCCAGCATTGGTTGAATCCACAGGCACAGGAGCTGCAGACTTGGGTAGGAGCCCTGTCTATAGAGAAACCATGTCCCTGTTCATACAAGAAGCATAAGAGAATAATAAATGCTGCAGGCAGGGCAGGCAGACTCTCAGAGCAAGAGCAGAGACTGTCCTGGGGCTGACAGAAGGCCAGCATCTCATGTAATCTGAGGAACAAATTAATCACAGGAAAGCACCACCCAAGCCTGGACTCTCCTCAAGAGAAGCAAGAAGCTGACTTCTGGGCTCTCTTCTGACTTTAGTTGAACTCTCAGGATGATTTTATCTTCATTTGGTTACAGACATTCAAGAGAGAACACAAAGTAAGAGGAATAATGATGATGGTGGTGGTGGTGGTGATGATGATGATGAATAGTTAAGAGACACATGGTTCATTAGTAAAACCATTGAGCTGGGTAAGTGTTTGGACAGTGTTTGAAAACTGTTCTATTCAAAACAACTTCATAATGCAATGTGTATGTTTATCAGGTGGTACAGACTCGGCTCCTCCCCTCCCCTCACATCCAGAGACAGTATACATCTGCTAACTAACCACTGACCATGTGGATTAATGAGCCCATGAGGTGGCAAGAACATGAGGTGCAGCCATCAGAACAGGGACCTTCCACAGTTCTGCGCGTGGCTGACTGATTCTCTGCCATCAACTATCTAGACTTTCAGTGACAACATCTCTTGTCTCCGTGGCCATTTTGGTTAAATGAGGCCCGGTGGCCATTCTAGTTAAATGAGGTGGGAAATGGAAGGGGTCAGGCACCCTGTATTTAAGAATTATAGATGGGTGCGCTCTGTGCCACAGATGGGTGTGCGGACTGCTCCATCTGAAGGAGCTGGCTTCTCAAAGAGGTGCAGGAGCTGGGAGACAGGAGTGCAAGTGAAGCACTTGTGCACAAGAACAAGGACCCAAGTTCCATCCCCAGAGACCAGACATGGATGTGCACACTTCTTAACTCAGTGCTGGGGAGGGGGAGACAGGGGGATGCCTGGTACTTACTGGCCACTTATAAAGCTCCAGGTCAGTAATAGACCTTATTTCTTTAAAAAAATAAAATAAAAAAACATGAGAAATGCTTTCAGAGGAAGGATATTTGACCTCTGACCTATACATCCATCCACTCACACTCAACACACACACCTGCACACACAACATGCACATACTCATGTACACACAGAGAAAGGGAAGGGAGGGGGAAGGAGATTCAATAGGTCAGGCATGGTGGGTTAACATCAAGGTCATGGAATCAGACCCTTTAAGCCACCTCTTAAGCCAGTCCCACCTGGTTTAACAAAGGGACCACATTCTGAGGAATGGCTAGACAGCCCTTTTAATGCACACATACCGAAGAGTTTATCTGCACAAGCTAATAAGACTTCAGTCTCCTTGGAAACACAATCTTATGAGACCACAGTCACGTATGTGAGTGACCACTGCCTGTAGTTGTCACATCATAAAATGAGCATGTATGTGGTGAGCATAGGTAGCTTAGCCCCTGGCTCTTTGAGGGAAAACTTAAGGGAGTTTGGTTGTCCCTTGTGCCGCAAGAAACAACAAACTCATTCCCCTTCAGTGACTGGTCACTTAAGACTAGATTCTGGCAGAGACAGAGACTTCCTCTGTCTTGTTTCTTGGATAAATACCACTCAGTGAATTTTGGAAGTCCATGATTTCTAGGTCTGGGTCATGCAATCTGGCCCAAGCTTATCTCTTAGGAATAAGAATCATAGAACATAAGGATGGTATCAGCCTCTCATGTGAGCCACAAATCCCAGGCCAATAACCAACATGGTTTGGTTTGGTCACACGATATACTGTTTTTAATCTGATGTGGTAATGACCATGACTGCGTGGTTAAATGCCCCAACATCACTCCCACTGACTATGTACCTGCTCCTCTTTTGCTTTACAGTGCTGGGAGTCGGTTCTAGGTCCTTACAACTACTAGACAGGTGCTCTACCACTGAGCCACATCCTCAGCTTTGCTCACCTGTTAGGAGGAGAATCACTGCACTATTCTCCTGTCAAACTAAAAAACTACACTTCCCAGCATCCCCTGCATCTGGGATTAGCCATTCAGTGCCTTTCTGGCCAAGCTGGTATACAAGAATGGATGTCCCTAGAAGGGTTCCAAGAAAGCCAAGTCATGCCTAGCATGTAGACACCCTGTGCCTTTCACTGTAGGTGAAGAAGTCATGTTGTATCCAGGATACAGTAAGAATGTCACAAAGCCATTTTCCTGCCCCAGGGAAGACCCTGATCTAATTTATTTAAACCATTATGTCAAAGTAAGTCCCATCTGGCTAAAAATGTGGATTACCACCAAGACAGCTCCTGGAAAAGGCTGCCTACTGGGCCACTACCCCACTAGGGACCAACTTTGTGCCAGGCTCCCTTCATGACTCTGAAGCCCTGTAGATACTGCCCCTGTTAAAAGTTGGGCCCCTGAATAAAATGAGTTGTAGGGTATGGGATGAAAACATTTTCAAAGTTAGGAATAATGGGTCTCAAATTCTCTCACACACTTGGTTAGAGGCAAGCTGCCTTGATTCATGTGGTATCTCCGCCTACTCTCTGCCTATCCTAGGGTATCCCACCTGCACACACCCAGCTGCTGTAATGCTGAAACCTTTAGTCTGCTCTGACAGCCTCCTTCATCTCCCAAGCAGACCCTTCCCTAGAAATCAAGGTCACTGGCAGAGATAACAAACTCATCACAACAAGACAACTGGCAAAGACACATCTAAACCCACTCACTGAAGACCAGCATGACAGCACATAACTATTAGGACAGAAGATAAAGTGCAGGTTGAGTACAGGTCCTGGCTATAAGCTTGGAAACAGAAGCAAGCAAGCATAGTCTCCACATCAAGGAGTCCGGGGCAGAGGAATGGCGAGCAAGGGAAAGAGGTGATGGAGTCAATGTCTGGGAGTCAGCTGTCCACACATGTGGCTTTGACATGTGGAGGACCAGAATGTAGAAAGGAATCTGGGCCCTCCCCATCATCCTGTCATCAGTCCCTGAGGGACATTGTCCCCAACACCCTGACAGAGTCAGGCATCAGGAGACTGGACTGGGCCAAACAGTGTCCATCAAAGCTCCCTACTTTCCTCTTCACTAGCTCACAGCTTTCCTGGACTTATGAATGACAGATGAGATCATTCCAGGAGATGCTGGGATGTGGAGACACCTAATAGCGATGTCTACAAATGTCTTCATTGTGGACAAGCAGAATTCTCTAATCCCTGCCCATTCTAGATACAGGAGAGTAACTCATCAATATGCTATCACTTCAGTACTGAGGGGGAGCCGGGGACCTTGGGCATACTTGACAAGCATTCTACTGCTGAACTCTTTTTCCAGTCTTCTTTCAATTTTTAATTTTAATTTTAAGATACTAAGTTGCTCAGGCTGTCTTTGACATAATCAGACCAATGAAGGCTGGCAATTCCTCCAGCGTGAGATCCAGGACCATGGAAACATACAGGCACATCTGCCTGGGGAGGCTATCAGAGAGCCTCCAGGCCAGAGCATCACTGGTGAGCAAACTGTCTTCAGGCTAGAACATTCTAGATCTGCAGTTTCCAGCAGGGAGACCATAGTGCCACATGAACACTAAGCATGAAAAGGGGACGATGTATGTGGGGAGATGCAATTGCTATTTTAATGTACTGTGTTTCATGTTTGTTCAAGATGTCACCTGCAACTAGTGGTTAGAGTGATGGTCAGACCAGAAGATGCCTATCAAATCAAAGAAGGTAGGTTGGGCTCTAAGTTGTCCATCAAACTAAAGGAGGAAAGTGGAGCTGTGAGATGTCCATCAAATCAAAGGAGGAAAATGGTGCTGTGTGGTCAAGAAGACAGACAGGGAGCTATGCTTTGACATATTTGCATCCAATAGGCTCAGTACTAACCAGCCATGGCCAGTACCTAATACACTGTTCATGGCCACTGGCTTCTATGCGGGAGACATGGAACAGGAGTTCTAGAAGTATCCAATCACGTTCTGTGTGGATATCCCATACTTCCATAAACAGTAGGAAACACTACAAGTTTTCAGACTCTGTTTTCATAAAGCATGTAGTTTTTATTTTTAATAACCCTGAAAAAAACTGACAAGGTAATTACTGTGTAGTTCTAGTGCTAATTAAAACATGTAGTCGCTCTGCAAGAGGCCACAGGGAGATCCCCAGAACTCGGGACTCCAGAGGAAGAGAACATTCGAGGAACACAAATAAAAAGAACTGTGCTCCTTACTTCTCCCAGGCAGAGGACCCCACTGAGGGTCAGAGATGAAGGAGTGCCCAGAACCAATCGGCACATCAGACTCGATCTTCTGTAGAGTAAATGGGAGAAAGAAAGAGGAAACAAAAGTCAACCTTGAGGCAGTCTCCAGGGTGAGAAGGGAGGTGACTCCTAAAGTGGGAGGCCACAGGGCAAGTGAAAGTTTCTGGGAGGCCAGAAGCAGCTGGATATAGACCTTCGGGAGAAGGTGTCAAGACTTGCTGTCTCATGATAAAACTGTAGTGAGAACACTACAACCAGCTGGAGCTTCTGACCAGCAACAGGAGTTATGGAGGTAAAGCAGGCATCCTCACCCAGAATCTACAGGGATGTGTCTCTACATCAGTCTGCAGCTCTGGAGGGAAGAGAAGGTTATTCCTTCTTCTCTGTGCCACAAGGCAGAGGTGACCTGCCTCTGTAGAAGATAGCTGTAAGTTCCTCCTGGCTCATTCCCACCTGGCCCATCTGAAACCTCATCAGTTGATAAAGGTAAAGATCAGGTGGTCACTCCATACCCTAAAATACACAGGATAGGCCTGCCACACAGAGAGACTCTGACCACCAAGGTCAAGATCATTGAGCAGAGAAGACTTGGTTGGAGATACTGCCCCATTATACAATGGTCCCTCTGAGGCAAAGCCTGAATGAAGGTCCATCTGAGGTCACATGGGAACACTTCAAAAGGCCTTACAAGTGGTTGTAGGCCAGTCTGTGGCCCTGCCATCTGGATCCCAAGAATATGAGCTGAGAGAGGAAAAAGTGAAGACAGAGTAGCATGAGAGTACACCTGGAAGAAGAAAGATCCAGATGGACGAAGGCCGGAGAGAGAAGTATGAAGACAAGATGGGGTGCAGGGGGGTGACTAGGAACCTGACAGCTCAAGGAGAGAAAGCCGAATCCCAGGGGACTCTGAGCTCCTTGGAAGGAGAGAGAAGCTTATAGAAACACTCCATGGCTTGTTATAAGTTTCATTCTTGAAGAAAACCTCACCCCACTTTAGGAACAAAGTACAATTTACAAAGAGAACCCTGCAAGGTGCAGACAGAGCCACAACTGGAGCTGAGACATTGGCACATGGGGAGGGCCAACTTAGGGGAACTAACTTCAGCTCTGCAAGCTGGTCCATGCCATAGATACAGATGCTGAGAAACTCTATACAAGAGGAAGCCACAAGAATGCGCTCAGTGCAACTGAGGAATTGCAAGTTATCGCAAGACCCCGTTTGTCACCCTTCGTGCTAAAGAACACAGGCATTCATGACCTGGGGCGTTGCCAAGATTGGGGCAGAGGGTAGTGTCACAGTCTGCACGCAGCTCCCCTAAAGTGTGAAACAGTATATACTGAGCAGAAGGGGCAATGTCATTAAGGTAACAAATGTGGACTCCTGTGACATGGAGATTCCATGAGCTGGCATCCAGCTATCATAGGAGCACCAGTCAGCCTGTGCTCAGGCCACCAGCACCATGTTGCACACCATGGGTAAACATGGGACACAACACAACTCCTCATAGCTAAACTAGAAAGCACATTCCTCAGACTACCACTGCATGACTGCTTAAAGGGAAGAGTCGGCTGGAAAATGCTGTTCTCTGAATATAACAGCTGTCATCTCTATCCCATCCACTGAGACTATCTGCAAATGACCTCTGAGGTCAGGGGCATTGACTGCAGAGGTTCTCTTACAGAGGAGGGATTAGAGGGCTACTGAACTCTGACCTGAGATCCCAGCCCCTCCTTCCTTCATCTTCTTGCTAATCGTAATTCTACCCTACATCCTTAATGACATATGACCTTGTGGCCTTGGGCAGTGCTAGAGTGTATGAGACCATGGGAGGCAGATGAGGAACTCCATTCATATCACCCTGGACAGCTGTTATCCATGCTGGGGTTAGATCCTCTGATAGTGCAGCTGTTTTGAAGTCACCCACATTCCTGTAAGTAACCATTCATCCATGTTCTGCAAGGAATCCCAATAACCTCACGGGTTTCTCCATATTAAATTCTGACAGAGTTGTCTGTAGATCAGCCATTGGTTCTCTAGAATGGAGAAGGACTAGATGTTCAGTTATGTCTCCCCAGGGCAAGAGTTCTCTAACAGACAGATACAGGGGTATGGTAAGCTCCCCATGGCCAAGACAATTAGATCACACACTGAAGACTTGTCCTTGTCCACATGGGGGACGCGCGCACACACACACACACACACACACACACACACACACACACACACACAGTAGCTGTTTTCTACCCATCTGGTCTTGTATCAGGGAGGGAAGAGGAAATATCAGAGCAGGACTACAGGACTGAGGGGGAGGAGAAAGAGTGGACAAAGCACCCTGAACTCACTTTTCCAAGAATGTTTTTGAAATTTGACTAAGAGAATACTGTTAAATTCAACATGCCTTGGGGAAGGGTAAAAGCAATTTAGAAGTGTTTTATAAAAATAAAGACTCTAGACAGAGGTAGGTCATTTTTCTTTGAACCTGAATCTGACCATTGTGCAGCTACTGGCTGTATTCAGCCGGTACCTAGAGGGAAGAGAGCCTACACGGAGGGTCAGATGAAGGGCTGTGCCAAGAAATGACTAGAACTCAGACTCTCCGGAAGCCCCAAGTCATGTGCAGTATGGGTGATCATACCAGGGTGGATGGGAGGCAGGCCCTATCAAGATACTTTAAAAAAGAAATAAGAATTCTAAAAAGCACATCCCAGACAATCAAGTTGTACATCACAATTTAGCTAGTCTCCCTCCAACAGGAGTAAGCAAGTCCCATCCACACCCTTCCTGTTTCAGGCTTGTGGATCTCCCTCAACCTGAAGATTCTCTTTTTGGCCAGAACTCCACTGCTAAACACAATCTATAATGCTCAATACCTGGCCCTACCATTCGTGTAACTTTAGACCTTTCACCCCATAGCAGCTCGCTTGGTTCCATTTTGACCATTCTAACCCGTTGAAAACTCTAGCACATGTCCTCCCATGCTAGACTTCATCCTGGGTATCGGAGCCCTCCTCCCTGCTCCCTCGTGGACAGATAGCAGCCCACCTACCAAACCCTCCACTGCCACCCACGGATGCATCAGCTCACAGACAGCCAAAAAGCTAAACCCTCCATAATTTCCATTTCAAGTTTGCCTCGTTTTACTGCCAAAGAGACAAAGGAGCAGACGTGACTGTCTGATAAGGGACCATTCACCTTCCACAGTATCTCTGAGAGCTAGAAAAGCTATGCACCATGGGTGTTACACATGACTAAGGGAAGACTTCATTAGTGACTTAAGCGTCTGCTTGCTGCAGCCTGCCCTGGAAACTCTGGAAGTCTACTAGAGTCAGGGACTCCCTCCCTGGAACACTGACATAAGCAGGTATGACTATGTCAAAGTCCTAACAAAGACATCTTATAAGACTTGGGTGGGCTGGGCAGTGGTGGTGCACACCTTTAATCCCAGCACTTGGGAGGCAGAGGCAGGCGGATTTCTCACTTCGAGGCCAGCCTGGTCTACCGAGTGAGTTCCAGGACAGCCAGGGCTACACAGAGAAATCCTGTCTCAAAAATAACAAACAAACAAAAAAGGTGGATTTATGGCTTAAATTTTCCATAACTGGTCCTGGTACCCACAGAGCTACTTTCTCTCTCTCTCTCTCT
>NW_021604683.1:689934-692041 GCF_004785775.1 Grammomys surdaster | reverse complement strand
TCTCTGTCTCTCTCTCTCTCTCTCTCTCTCTCTCTCTCTCTCTCTCTCTCTCTTCCTCTCTCTCTCCCTCTCTCTTTCTTTTTTTCTTTCTTTCTTTACATTTTAAATGCTGGTCCCCTTCCCAGTTTCCCCTCCACAACCCCCAACCCCCATCCTATCCCACCTCCCCTTTGCCTCTTTGGGGGTGCTCCCCCACTCAGCCACCCCCATTCCTGCCTCTCCACCCTAGCATTCCCCTTATGCTGGGGTATTGAGCCTCCACAGGACCAAGGGCCTTCCCTCCCATTGATGCCAGTCCTCTGATAAACATGTATCTGGAGCCATGGGTCCTTCCATGTGTACTCTTTGGTTAGTGGTTCAGTCCCTGGGAGCTCGGGGTGGGGAGAGGGAAGGAGGGAGGTCCAGTTAGTTGATATTGTTGTTCTTTCTATGGGGTTGCAATCCCCTTCAGCTCCTTCAGTCCTTCCCCTAACATTTCCATTGGGGTCCCTCAAGCTACTTTTTAAAGCAGGGGTGTTTCTGGGCAGTTCCTATAGCTCTTGTGGAATCTCTCCACACAAAGTCAGTCTCTGTTGGCCCCTGGGATTTAATGTCATCATGTAACAATCATTTAACATCATTCAGTCCCCACTGAGGGGGTCCTTGCATTTAAAGAGAAGTGTACAAAAGAAGGTGAGGCAAGAAATTATCAAACAGCAACTATGAGGGATTGCACCTCATGAAGACACAGAACTGAGCTCCTCCACTTGACACAACACACCAGCTTTGATTTTTTTTTTTTTTTTTT
This sequence comes from Grammomys surdaster, assembly GCF_004785775.1. Taxonomy (NCBI): domain Eukaryota; kingdom Metazoa; phylum Chordata; class Mammalia; order Rodentia; family Muridae; genus Grammomys; species Grammomys surdaster. The sequence continues at coordinate 691,254 of NW_021604683.1, read as the reverse complement.
GAAAGATCCATTTCAGAAGCTCTGACTTCTCCCCAGAAGTGAAAATTGCCTTCTGGTGGAGAAAGGTTTTAATGATCACTTTGCTTCCTGCGTCTCCATGGTGACAGAGAGCACATAGCCCACCCCCTCCTGCTTCATTAGGCCTTTCTTGGTCCCAGGAAAGTCATCAATCAAGCCGCATAGATGCCTCTGTGACCTGTTTATCACCTAAACAATCCACATTGCCTTGAGTGTGGAAGAGTGGACAAGCCCACAGAGCGGAAAGAAACCCCACACTGCCGGGCGGGCTCACACCTTCATTTCCCCACAGCAGCTCTGTCCAGTACACCTGTCCCGGGAGGCGGGTGCGGCCAGGTGCGCCAGACCTGGCTGGAGTCCTGGTGCCCAGTGACAGCCTTGGGCACGATGGCCGCAAGACCGGGGTGCTGCCCTGATCCTTTGGGTGGGGACCACACGACCATAGGAGGGCCTGGACAGAGGGCAGAGTAGGTACCAACCCGGGGCGGAGGTGGCCCTCGGACCCTTCCCCTGGTCAGTCAGCTGCACACTGTGGTACTCCCTACTGGGGATGCAAAGACCAGCAGCCAACCAACAGGGCACACTGCAGAGTACCCAGCTCTACCAGCAAAGAGGTTGATTCCTCTCCGGACAAAGGGCTCCAAGGCAGCCCTGTGTGCTGGGTACAGGAACCACGGGCCCTGGTGGTGCCTGAATCGGGCCGCTGTACCCCCAGTGAAGGCGGGGGGAGCAGTGGCGCGTGGGGACGCGGTCCCCATGCCACCTGCCTCGTGTCTCCCCCACCCCGCCTGGCCGCCCCCGCCGGGCCCAGTACCTGGGTTCTCCCCGGCGTCCGTGGAGGTGGCTGAGGAGTCGCTGAGGAAGCTGGGGTCACTCTGCGAGCGGCCCCGCGACACAAGGCAGCTGCTGCCGTCCTCGGATGCGGCCATGGGAAAGGCGACGCGGGGGCAAGTTGGAGGGAGATGTGGAATCAGAGCATCCTAGGCGGCCAAGGTCACCGGCGAGGGGGCTGGAGAGGGCGTCTTTTTTAAAAGGAAAAGCAAAAGGGACCAGGAAAGAAAAAGAACGGAGGAGGACGCCAGGCTGGCTTCAGGGTGGGGAGACAAAAGCCTTGCAGGCTGCAGCCAGACGCATCCCGGCTGACGCGGCCTCGCTTTGTTATTTATTCGTATTTATTCCCATTCTTCAGTTTATATTCCAGGGGAAAAAAAAAAGTTGAACCAGGAAATAAAAACTTTTTCTTGTCAGTGTTTATGGCGTGCTTGGGGCTGGGGGAGATGTCCAGGAATGTCTGGGGGCGCT
>NW_021604683.1:687532-689924 GCF_004785775.1 Grammomys surdaster | reverse complement strand
CCCACCCCACCCCGCCAATAGGAGAGGAGGAGCCCTGAGGCGAGGGCGGTCCCTCCCTTGAAGGCACTCTCCAGGCCTTTCCTGACCGCTGGTTTTCTCTTGAGAATGGTAATGCCTTGGTCTTCCCCACCCTCACCTATCCACAATGAAAAGGGAGCCCATGGAGCCCTTGGCCAGGACCTGTGGGGCACCACTCTCTTCCCTTCTACTCATTCCTCAGCCCATAGAGGAATTCCTCAGTCCTGGAGAGGGCATAGGTGCCTTCCAGGGAGTTTCCCTTAGACACCTTTAAGGAAATGGAGGGGTCCAGGGACTAGAGGGAACAGCACTGAGGTTCCCCTCCCCCTTGCCTAAGGCGCCAAGGAAATCTTTCTCACTTTCCAAGGCAGAGCTTAAGAGGTGAGTTGGCAACTCCTCTCCCCTGCAGTGGAAAATGCTAGGAAGGTAACGTCCTGTAAGGACCAAGGATAGGGTCAGGGACCTTGCTGTGTCACCTCGCTGAGTTGGAAGATGCCCAGAGGACACTGCAAGAAGTAGGAAAAGTGTTTAGACTTTACTCCTGGGCAGGTGATGGCTCAAGTTCCAAAATAAAGTTCTACAATTCAAAACAGCTTAGCAAACCCCACCCTTGCTGATCACCTGATCACTGGGCACTCACCAGGCAGGGAGCCTTGAACTTCCGAATAGGTCATTCTCAGACTCTGGCTGGCACACACACTGTAAGGATGTGGCTTCTTGGTTGGTGTGCAGAGATCCCTGACAAGGAGTTCCCAGCCTCAGTGACCTGGAGTGGGAGGTATGGTGAAAACCTGTCTCCTCCCCCTCCTCCTCCTCTTCCTCTTCTCCATAAACTCGATGGACAAAAATGGACTGGAAGCCCATCAAGACTGAACAGGAGACCACCATGCTTCATGATGGTCCAAACACACAAGCTGTCCATCAACTGATAAAATGGCACATGGTGGCTCCTACCTGTAATCCCCACATTCCAGAGAGAGGAGAGGAACTACATGGGTTTGGAGTCACCCTGGTCTATACAGTGAAGCCCTGTCTCCAAGCGAAACAGTGAGATGCTAAGTGTCACTATGTTGCAGGCCACGAGACACAAGCACACATGAGAAAAGACAGTCAAGGAATGCTCGCTCTCCCCTGACTCCATTGCAAAGAAGCACTGTAGAATCAAAGTGAAGCTTTGGGGGTACCTAGGTCAGGGCAGGGAACAGAACAGGAAGGAGGCTATAGCCAAATGAGCGCATGGTTTTTTTGAGATAATCCCAGATACTCAGGATGATCTAAAATTGGTCTGTGGGGACAGTTTCTCAACTGTACATTCGCTAAAAATCCACAGAACTCTATAAGCTACAGGGGTGAGCTTTGTAGTACACCAATTATTTTAGAAAAGTTTTATTTTTCCTTTAAATTGTGCATAGAGGTATTAGGCTGAACTGGGGTCTGAAGAGCGCCTGGGTGTCCCCTCTCTCCTCTAAAGCTCTCACCTGGCAACCTACCTGGCCCCTCCCAGAATCAAGTAGATACTCGGTAAATGAATACCAATGGTATCCCAGGTTAGAAAGACTAAAGCTGTTTCCCCCAACTCAGGGAAGCCCTGAGGACTGATGTGGCTGCCCTGGGGCAGGTGGAAACACACACACACACGCACACGCACACACACAGTGTGTGTATGTGCACAGAGAAGAGATAAGAAAAAGCCCACAGGAGGACCAGTTCAATCCCACATTGCCCGAGCTGGCTGCATTCTTACAGAGAGTGCAGATTCATTGATGTGTTTGCCTATCCATCAAAGATTTCCTGAGCACCTACTGTGTGCCCACACCTGTGATTCCTCAGAGAAGCATAGTGAACAAATAAATCCTGGCCTTGGCTTGGTAGTACTCCATAGATAAGTCACAGACAAGCAATGAGGCCAGGAGGCCTCCCTGGAGGAGAGGTGGGCCTGAGGCCAGGAGGCCTCCCTGGAGGAGAGGTGGGCCTGGTGAAAAAAGATGACGTTCAGGGAACAAAGGCATGAGAAAAGCAGCCAATCAAGACCATGGGAGGTATCTCCAGGTATAGGGAAGATCCGGGGCAAAGCTCATGAGAGGGATAACATAGATTTCTACCATCCTTATAGAGAGTTAGGGCCTAGCCCAATGTCCTGTGTCCCATTTGCGGGGCCCAGCTTGGTGTTCTGTGCCCTCTTTGCAGGGCCTAGCCTGGTGTTTTGTGAGCCCCATCACCCCTTGCCTTCTTTAGAGTTTGCCTTTTGTTCAAGAATGGGGCAAAGCAACCGTTGGCAGAGACATGTCTCCAAAGGGTCCTTCAGTTGCTGTTGGGAGGCACTGGCTGGTGGGAAGGGGGCATGGAGGTGGGAAGGGGGCATGGAGGTGGGAAG
>NW_021604683.1:685158-687522 GCF_004785775.1 Grammomys surdaster | reverse complement strand
TGGAGGTGGGAAGGGGGCATGGAGGTGGGAAGGGGGCATGGAGGTGGACTAGGAGGCTGTCAGAACTGGAGGCAGGAGATGGCAGAGGCTGGGCCTGGGCTGGGGGAGTCAGAGGGGGTGGGCAGGCAGGCTGTTGCAGATGAAAGAGATGTGGATGAGACAGATAGAAGCCAGATTTGATGGTATGCTAATGAGCTATACTGGTAGGGGATCAAGGGAACCTCGAGTCTAACAGTGACAAGTGAGCGGGAGGACCAGAGAAGGGGGGACTGGGTAGCACAGAGATGTTTGCTCCATCAGGCTTGGTGGTGAGGAGATCAAAAGCCACAGCAAGACAGACCTATTCTGCTCCAACATTCTCAAGCCCGAGGGACCCTCTCAGAGCTTGCATTTCCACAGCTGTAGACTGAACACACACCCTCTGCTGGCCAGTGAAGTGACTCAAGGTAAAATGATGAGTGTTAGCCCAGTGCTGGGTTATATGACCTACTCTGTCCTGACATCTTCTGCAGGCAGGCCTGTCCTCCTCCTAGAGCCAGGCTGTGAGCTACAGGGTGTGTGGCATTCTGAGTGAACGTGTGCTGTTGACAAGGGCACGGCCATGTCAAAGACTGCAGAGCCTCAAACCCATAGAGAAAGAAGACAAAGCCTTCTTCCCTCCTGGAGCAAGGCTCGGATGCACATCAGGCCTTCCTCTAGTGCAATTGTGGATGTTGACAGTGTGTGCAGAAAATGTCTACCATAGCTTTCACCACACCCTGGCGTTCCCACATTTGCAGCCTGAAGGCTGCTCCCCAACAGGGCCTGCTCCTACCAAGATTAGCTAAACCCACCTGCTTGACCCAGCCGCATAGATCCTGCCCCCTTCTCCAGCGACATACGGTAACCCTGTCTCTATATCCAACTCTATACAATAAACATGCCGAGCTTCTGGGGTGCTGTGGTTTCTCTAGACAAGAATCCAGACCACCAGATCCCAGCTCTCTGGCTGTCATGTCTTTGTCTTGTCTCCATTTTCTTTCTGCCTCAGTCAGGTCCATCCCTGGAGCCATGATGGATGCTGCAGTGAGCTGTGGTCACTCAAAGGCTTGCCACCAGGCAGGCACACAGATGGACACTGGAATCTGCATCTCCTTCACACAAGTGCCCATCAGCTCCTTGTTCCCAAGAACTAAGTATCTGGACATCCTGGAGAGATAATGGACCAAGCCATCCCCTGAGGTGGGGCAGTCGTGTTGGCTTTACAGGGATTTCTGTCAAGTTTATTTGTCTGCTGGTGCCTCTCATTCAGGCACTAGCATCCAAGGAGCAGCGCTATTAGCTAGACAAGAACAGGAATACATATGGGGATGTCTGGCCACACAGGCCCTGACCTGGAAGTGAGAACTCCAGCTCCATGTTGACATCAGAGTTCCAGTCTCATTTAGTGCGAAAGACAGTATGTTGATACACACCAGGACCCCAGCAATTTCTCTTCACCTTTAATGTTTTGAAAACACAGAACCAGCAGACTTCAGATACTTAAAAAGAACTTACCAAGCGATGTCTTTGGTTGAATCTCAGGAGCCAGCTTAAGAGGCACAAAGGACAATACACCCAGAACTTAGAAATTTCAGCCTTGAGTCAAGTACCACGTCAGCTGGATGAGCAATCAGCCAGCTCTGCCCTCTGCTGGCCATTAGGGGAAACTGCACCCAAAGCTTGCCAGACAGCTTTGAACTTGGCTCATTGTTCCCTATATCTCTCCAGACCTTGTGCTCTGCTCATGAGGCTACAGAGCAAGATCCCTTGGCTGGGGAAATTGTTCAGTGGGTTCCACCTTGGGGACGGGAAGTTCTGATCCCCAGATCTCCACATGTTGGGCAATCTGTATTCTCAGCACAAAGGAGGAAGAGATGATATCCCCTGAGCAAGCTGGCTAGGTGGTCTCGTCAAGTCAGTGAGCTCTGGGTTCAAGTGAGAGACCCTGCTTCAAGATAGAAGGTGGAAATGGACCAAGACAGACACCAGATGTCAACCATAGGCCTCCAGTACACAGGGTCCCCCTCATAACACACACTCACACACACACACACACACCCCACCACCATGACCAACAACAACAACAACAACAGACAGATAGACATATCCATATATCTCCTCCTCCAGCCAAAAATTGGAGAGTGGCTGGATGGTTAAGAATAGCTGGGAGTGGTGGCTCAAGCTTTAATCCCAGGGTTTGGACATAGAGGCAGGCAGATCTCTGAGTTCAAGGCCAGACTCCTCTACAGATAGAAAAGAAGAAGGAGAAAAAAATGAATTAAATGGCTTGCAGAGAAAGAAGAAGAAGAAGAAGAAGAAGAAGAAGAAGAAGAAGAAGAAGAA